>NW_025335761.1:43937866-44177179 GCF_004798865.1 Varanus komodoensis | reverse complement strand
TATACTGTCGCCCTGCCTATTTAACTTATATGCTCTGCATATAAGTTAAATAGGCAGGGCGACAGTATACAGCCTTGCCGAACTCCTTTCCCAATTTTGAACCAATCAGTGGTTCTGTATCCAGTTCTCACTGTTGCTTCTTGACCCACATATAGGTTTCTCAAGAGACAAATAAGATGGTCTGGTACTCCCATCTCTTTAAGAACTTGCCACAATTTGTTGTGATCCACACAATCAAAGGCTTTAGCATAATCAATGAAGCAGAAGTAGATGTTTTTCTGGAACTCCCTAGCTTTCTCCATGATCCAGCGTACGTTGGCCATTTGATCTCTAGTTCCTCACCCTCTTCAAAATCCTTCCTGTACTTCTGGTAGTCCTCGGTCCGCATACTGCTGGAGCCTAGCCTGAAGGATTTTGAGCATAACTTTGCTAGCATGTGAAATGATGGTAAGATTAGCAGTGGTGTATGGACCCAGCACCAGGAAGAGTTTACATTCAGATAAATACAGGCAATATCTTAACTGTTCAGATGTTATGTTCTTTATATGGTGATAGTAGCTACATTGAAAGCATCTGGCTTAATTTAAAGGGAACCGAAGAAAGAAGGAAAAGACAAAGAAAAACATAGTTATTGGCATCTATTACCGGCAACCTAGTCAAAAAGAGGACAAGGATACAACCTTCAAAAAGCAAAATGCCAGTGTTTCCAAGAAGAAAGGTGTAGTCATCATGGAGGGAGGGCTTCAGTTTCCCTGATATATCCTGGGAGAAAACATGGCCCCTCCAAGAGATTCTTGACATGCATTGCTGACAACTTACTCCAGCAAAAGGTAGAGGAAGGAATGAGTAGTACATCCTCAATTTAATACTAACTAAGAGGGATGACCTAGTGGATAAAATAGCAGCCACTGGAACCCTGGGGAAAGTGACCATACGATACTTGAATTCTCAATTATAAAGGAGACAAAGGTTAACTGCAGCCAAACACATATCCTGGACTTCAAGAAAACTAACTTTAACAAACTTGGAACAATGATAGGTAAGATACCATGGCAACCCACTCTTAAGGGAAAAGGAGTCCAAGGGGGTGGAAAATCTTGAAAAAGAAGATTCTACAAGCAAAACTACAAACAATTCCAACAAGAAAAGGGTGTAGAAGCCAACAAAGGAAGCCCACATGGCTCCACAAAAAGTTAAGTGGCAACCTGAGAGAAGAAAAGAATATGTAGAGGAAGTGGAAGCAGGGCCAGGCCACAAAGGAGGAATATAAACAAATAGCAAGGAATTTCAGGGATGGCATCAAGGAGGCTATAGCAGGAAATGAACAAGAATAGTAAGGGATGCTAAGAACAACAAGAAAGCCTTCTTCAGGTGCACCCAAAACAAAAGAGAAAGAGAAAGGTGTCCAGCTACTTAAAGTGGATGGGAGTGTGATAGCAGACAAAAAGGAAATGGCAGAGGTGCTCAATTCCTGCTTTGCCTCAGTCTTCTCCCACTAGAAAATATACAACAAAAAGGAAATACAATCTGAAAGTGAGAGGTGGCAGCTCAAGATTGACAGACAAATGGTCAAGGAATATCTAGATGAAATAAACACGTTCAAATCACCAGGGCCCAGTGAGCTGGCATCCCAGAGTCATAAAAGAGCTAGCGGAGGAACTCTCAGAACCACTGTATATTATCTTTGATAAATCATGGAAAACAGGAGAGTTGCCAGACAACTGGAAGAGGGCTAACATTGTCCCCATCATCAAAAAAGGGGAAAAAAGACGAACCTGTGAACTATGGACCAGTTAGTCTGACATCAATCCCTGGAAAAATTCTGGAGCAAATTATTAAAAAATCTGTCTGCAAGCACCTCAAAGAAAACACAGTGATTAATAAAAGCCAGTATGGATTTTTCAACAATGAATCCAGTCAGACTAATTTAATCTCATTTTTTGACTGGGTAACTTCCCAAATGGGCAGAGGGAACACTGTGGACATAATCTACCTAGACTTTAGCAAGTTTTTGACAGAGTCACATGACATTCTGATAAAGAAATTAGCAAAAAGTGGACTAGATAGGAAAACTATTAGGTGGATGCAGAATTGGCTGCTAATTTGGACACAAAGAGTACTCATCAATGGCAACTTCTCATACTGGAGGGAGGTAACTAGTGGGGTGCCACAGGAATCAGTCCTGCGCCCAGTGTTCTTCAACACCTTCATTAATGATTAGGATGAGGAAGTACAAGGAAAGATAATCAGATTTGCGAACAATACCAAACTGAGTGGAATAGCAAACACCCTAGAAGACCAAATGAAGAAACAGGGTGATCTTGATAAATTCGAACACTGTGCTGAAAGTAACAGAATGAAATTCAGCAGGGACAAGTGCCAAGTGGTCCACCTAGGAAAAAGAAACCAAATGCATTGATACAAGATTGGAAATGTGTGGCTCAATGGAACTGAAAAAGAAAAAGACCTTGGAGTTATTGTGGAGAACAAGCTAAATATGAGCCAACAATGTAATGGAGCTGCAAATAGTGCAAATGTTATATTGGGATGCATTAATAGAATTATTACTTCCAAATCACAAGAAGAAGTAGTTCTCCTATGCTCCTTACTAGTCAGGCCTCATCTGGAATACTGTGTCCATTTCTGGGCACCAAGATTTAAGATGCCGAAAATTAGAAAGGGTCCAGAGGAGTGCAACCAAAATTATACAGGGTTTGGAAACACTGCCCTGTGAGGAGAGACTGTTTAGCCTTCAGAAGATAAGACTGTGGGGGGACATGATATCCCTCTATAAGTACCTCAAAGGCTGTCACAAAGAGGGAGGGTTTCTTGCTGATACCAGAGTGTAGGACACAGAATAATCAACTCAAGTTGCAACAATGCAGATCCAGGCTAGATATCAGGAAAAACTTCCTCACTGTCAGAGCAATATTACAGTGGAAACTGTTGCCTAGGGAGGTTGTGGGCTCTTCCACACTAGAGACATTCAGAAAGAAACTGGACAGTCATCTGAGTGGGGTGGTGTAAATTCATGACCTGCAACAGCACGGGGTTGGATCTGATGGCCTTCATGGCCCCTTCCAACTTTACTCTTCTATGATGGGAGAAGGAATAGAGTGGTGGATGAGGTGGCCAGCTCCAGTCAAGACCCATTCCTGGTCCTACCTGGCACAAGGATTCCATTAGGGATTATATCCTATTGTGCCCAAGTGCTTGTGAGAGTAACCACTCATGCAGTAGGGCTTTCATACTTCTAAATGCAAAGAGTGGAAGTACTGGTTTCCAGAATGGAGTCAGTCCAGGGAGCGTGTGTAGGGACATTCCGCCAACCAGTCCAGATCTAAAAATGAATGTTTCTGCTAGGTGCTGTGCTTATTTTTAGAAACACAAAGGCCCCATTGCAGAACTGGTCACTCATGGGAGCACAACAGGATGTGTGGAGGCACAGCAGCCCCACTGGATGATGTCCTAGGATAGCCCATTTTGTTATCCCTCTGTCAGCAGTCAGAGAGCTCTGCTCAGGCACATCAGTGCGTAAGCTGGTCAGCTGATGGAGTTTTACCTTGTTGGGTACTGCTTACTTCTTTTATTGCTATATTTTCACTTTTGTTTAATGAATTTGTTTTATGTTGTATTTTAATTAAGATATGTTTTAATATAGATTTTATTGTTAGGCAAGATAGAAAATCATTTTAATTCATTATTAATAAAAGCCACTCAATTAATTGGGCTGTTAGATAGCCTTTGTTATCTTGAAAACCATTTGGCTTAATGTAGGGATCCTGCTTACTCTGTTACATTCTTTTCTACTATGGACTATATTTAGTGAAACTTTCCCTCTACCTGCAGGGTGTCCTGTTAGTTTGGAGGTGGGGGAGCGTAAAGCATTCCTAACCATTAGCTATGCTGGTAGAAGCTGGTAATGTCTCAAACATCCAGAGGTCTACCTTTTGCCTGCCCCTAGTTTAGAGAACAAGGTGCCTGGGCTGTATTGCCAGACTCCCTGGTTGGAGCTCATGATATCTTACAAACAGTATTGCACTGTTTGCCAAATGGCTTTGGCTCCAAACATAGCTTTTTGCCCCATGGGATCCTAGAGTAAATCCCATTATATTGCTAGCATGACTAATGTACATAGCCCATTAGAAATAATGTAGAAATAAATCCTTCTGTGTGCAGAAGTATACTCACTGCAAAGGTTTATGGCATAGTTGGTTCAGAAATTGTGCTTGCTTTTGTCACATACAATGCTCAATTTGTCAAATGAAATACCTCATGTGTACTATATGGTCACAAAGCTGTGCTATGGAGTAGAAGATATATTCAGAGCTCCATATCTTTTCCAGGACTAAATACACTAGTGTCTGAATGTGCCATAGGGGTTTATTTGGTAGTCTTTTTAATGGGGACCCTGTTAGATGTCTTGGATCCACAAACTTCTCAGCAAGGATTAAGAATGTATTGGTAAGTTCCTGGGTACTTAGGATCCAAATAAGTGTATGATTGTCTAACTTTTTCAGTCTACTCAAGTGGAGTAAAACTTGTAACAGGTTTGGTCAACTGCTTAGAGACCCTTTGAAGGTCCACAATGGCAAAGAGAAAGGACAGCATCCAACACGGACAGTCTGTCAGTACCAATCTTGTTGCACTAGCAGGAATAACCACTTAGATCATTAGTGGAAAGTAGCTCAAAGTAGTATTTTCAGAACAGGACAACCCTGTGAGTTCTGTAGACTTGACCCATTCTGGAAGTGCTAGTTGGAGCTAGTTGCAGGTTGTCCTTTGAATCACCTGCTTCCCGCCGTGCTAGTGATTATCCTTGTTAACACAAAAGCAACACTGGATACTGTCCATTGTTTCTTCACAGTCGCATTCAGCAGTGCTTTTTTGTGTGACACGAGGGTTGGTTCAGCCTCTTTCATCCATCTGCGGTTCTAAAATGCTCAGTAGCATGCTGTGACCATTTTGTTGAATACTCTGTGGGAGTTTGGAGAATTGTTCCAGTATTAGACAGAGAACCTACATTGCAGGTGTCAAAGGCTGCCTCTTGTCTGATTAGATTTGATGAGTTTTAGTAACTGATGCCCAAAGGTGAAGACACATGTTTGGTGCTCTTTGCCCAATGCATTGTCTACTTGGCCATAGTCTGCCATGGCTAGTTAAGGCTTGTTGAGGTGTAAATATTAATACATCACTACAAAAATGACTACAGCGGTATATTTTTAAGGAAGTATTTGAGATCATTTTTAATATAAAAGAATTACATCAACTGCACATTCTCAAATACTGAGCTTGAAATATTATTTAGGGATGCCACTGACCATTTTGAGGCTGTTCTTTACCAGTAACAGAACCTTATTTGTGATGATACTTGCACTGTTGAGGAGGGTAGGAATGCTGTGGACTACAGGAATTCTATCTCCTTCTCCAAGTATTCTGCGCATTTGAGTGTGTATCTTCATTGTTTATGTTTATACCTTGTGTTGGGTACCTGGAACAAGTTTAGGTGTATGCTGGTGTATTGCTCATCCTGCCACCTGTCAGTCTCACTGCCTGAGCTGTTGGGGACGCTCTTGGAATTGGGGTTAAGGACCCCTTGACTGATAGTTCTGAGAGTTATCAGCTTCCGTGCTGAGGCCAGATGTGGGGCAACACAGGATGTTATGGCTCCAGTGCCAACCACAGGCTGTCTTATCATTAGCCCACCACATGTAAGAGGTCACATGCTTGATTTTGTTTTCTTGATTGGTCAGGAGGGTGGTCATCTGAAAATGGGGAAATTCACATTGCTCTCTTGTTATGTCCTTTTGATATTTAGACTCAGTAACACCCCCCCCCCCCAAGGGTTGGGGATAGTTTAAAATAGCTGTCTTCTCATAAAGGCTGTGGGGGATTTCCTCTGGCATTATTTCTGTTGAATCCCTGGTTAATTGCAGAAATTATTCAGGCAATTGGCACTATTGTGCCCAGGTCTCCTCTTCCTCTGAGCAGAATCTGAGCAGCTCTTTGGCCTACTCCTGAGCTGAGTGCAATGAGACAAGAGAGAAGATGGCTAGAATGTAGATGGAGGACAACCTATGCATAGTCTGAACGAGCACAAAGTAGAACTTATTATTGAGCCTACTTTATGGCAGTGAATTGGCAAAGAGGAATTCTTTTCCATCTTCATTGCATATTCTCAGGTTCATCCAGCTGAGCTTTTCTGAGTGGTTCGTGGCCTTCTAAAATCTTGGCTGGGAGAAAAGTGACAGAACCGTCGGTAGCATGCTTTGATAAATATGCACGACACTTTGAAGATCAAGTAGCTTGCATTTGTCATGACTTGGACACTGTTAATCCAGTTTCATATGTAGAGATATCCAGAGTACCAACTAGTTTATTTTTATTGGATATATTTCAGCTGTTGAGGCCTGAGGATACAGACAAGCTGCTGGGCCAAGTTCAGTTGACTGCCTGTGTACTTGATAATTGACCTTTTCATGACTTATTACATGAGGAGGGCGCCACCATCTCGCCACCTGGTGGGTTTCCGCTCCCCTCTCTGTTCCCCCCGCCACTGGTGTTGGTGAGAGCAACACCGGATTGGGGCGGGGCGTGCGGGCGGGCGCTGACTTAACCCACCGGACGCGGCCTGGGGCAGGGCTGGATCGGAGCTCCCTCCCCCTCCCTCCCTGGAACACCTGCCACGCTGCGCTGCGTCGCACCACCTCCGCTGTCGCTACGCCGGACCTGAGGCACGCCACCAAGCCGGAGGCCAGCTGATGCTGCTCCCACGGCCACCGCTGGGCCACCCCGGGGACGGAGGATGCCAGGGCCATGCCAGGGCTGCTGTCGACGGTGCGGAGGAGGGCGCCGCCATCTTGCCGCCTGGCGGGTTTCCGCGCCCCTCTCTGCTCCCCCCACCGCCGGCGTCGGTGAGAGCAACGCTGGATTGGGGTGGGGTGTGTGGGTGGGCGCCGGCTTAACCCGCCGGACGCGGCCTGGGACCGGCGGCCAAAGGGTGGTCACTGCCATTTGTGGCTGTTCATGGCTGGGCGGGGCTGGGCTGGCGGGGCGCTAGGTCGATGGGTGGAATTTTGTATTGGGGGGGTAGACGGGGAGTTTTTACTGTTTTAAAGTTTTATTGTATTTTAATTTTGTTTTTATGGAGTCATCCCTGGCCCTGACGACGGTTGAGTTTCCTGGGGAGTGCATGGGTGCCGCCATTGGTGTGGTCACGGGCAATGGATGTTACAGTGGTGGCAGCTTGACCTGTCCGCGTAGAAGAAGGAGGGACAGATGGCTGACACCTGTCCCTCCTTCTGGTTCTATCCCCAGCCAGAGGGTTCCAGGTAGTCTTGTCAACCGCCCCTCGGGCCTGACGGTGCTGCTGCTTAATGCCAGGTCGGTCCACAATAAATCTTCCCTCATCTATGACTTGATTGTGGATGAGGGGGCTGACCTGGTTTGCATAACAGAGACCTGGGCGGGAGAGGGGGGGGGATGTCGCCCTCTCTCAAATGTGCCCGCCCGGGTATCTGGTTCAGCACCGTCCACACCTGGAGGGGAGGGGGGGTCGCTTTGGTTTACCGAGCCTCCATCTCTCTCACGGGACTTCCAGTCCCTTCGAGACCAGGGCTGGAGTGCCTCTACTTGGTGTTGGGCGACCGAGACAGATTGGGGATTCTGTTGGTGTAGTGTGCACCCTTCTGCCCAACAGTCTCCCTGCCTGAGCTGACGGAGATCGTCTCGGACCTGGTGTTGAGGACCCCCAGGATGTTGGTCCTGGGGGACTTCAATCTCCATGCCGAGACTGGTCTGACCGTGGCGGCTCAGGACTTCATGGCCTCCATGACGGCCATGGGGCTGTCTCAACATGTCACAGGCCCGACCCATGAACGTGGACACACTCTGGACCTGGTTTTCTCAACGGGGCAGGAAGAAGGTGGTCTGAGGGTGAGGAATTTATGTGTGACTCCCCTGTCATGGTCAGATCACTTCCTGGTGAGGTTTGTGCTCGAGAGCGGCCTCTCCCTCTGTAAGGGTGTGGACCCGATTGTGTGGGTCCGCCCCCGGAGCTGGACGGATCCGGACGGATTCCTGAAGGCCCTGGGGGAGTTTCCGGCTGACAAGACTGGTGTTCCTGTTGAGGCTCTGGACAAACTATGGAATGGGGAGATGACTGGGGCTGTTGACACAATCGCTCCTAAGCATCCTCTCCAGCCAGGCAGAGCCCACTCTTCCCCTTGGTATACATCTGAATTGCGGGCGATGAAGCAGGCCGGGAGACGGCTAGAGCATAGGTGGAGGAGATCACGGGATGAATCTGACCGAACACACTTAAGAGCCCATTATTGGGCCTATGCTGTGGCGGTGAGGGTGGCGAAAAAGAAATTCTTCTCCGTTTCCATTGCCTCCTCAAAATGCCGTCCGGCGGAGCTTTTTTGGGTGGTACAAGGGCTGGTCCATCCTGGCCCTAAGAAAGATCTGGTTCCACCCTCGAAGGCCCGCTGTGACGACTTTGCCAAGCATTTCAGGGAGAAAATCGTTCAGATTCGTCACGAGCTAGACTCTACTAGTGATTCAGAGGCTTCTGGGGAGATACCAATGTCGCCGTCTGGTCCAAAATTAATGGATGAATTTCAATTATTGCGGCCTGATGATGTGGACAAGGTGCTTGGACGAGTACGTCCCACCACTTGCCTATTGGACCCTTGCCCATCTTGGTTAATAACGCCAAGCATGGGATTGGGATCTGGCTCTTGGAAGTAGTTAATGCTTCTCTGAGGGAGAGTCGGGTACCTGCCCCTTTAAAGGAGGCGGTAGTCCGACCGGTCCTGAAGAAAGCGTCACTGGATCCAGAGATGGCCACTAATTATAGACCAGTGGCCAACATCCCGTTTCTGGGCAAGGTGTTGGAGCGGGTGGTGGCGGGACAACTCCAAGCACTCTTGGATGAAACTGATTATCTGGACCCATTTCAGTCCGGCTTCAGACCCGGGTACAGTACTGAATCTGCCTTGGTTGCCCTGTACGATGACCTGTGCAGGGAGAAGGACAGGGGGAGTGCGTCTCTGTTGGTTCTTCTGGACCTCTCAGCGGTTTTGATACCATCAACCATGGTATACTTCTGGATCGGCTAGCGGGATTGGGGGTCGGAGGCACTGCTTTGCAGTGGTTCCACTCCTATCTCAATGGCCGGTTCCAGAAGGTGGTGCTGGGGGACTATGGCTCTGCGCCATGGCAGCTATGCCATGGAGTACCGCAGGGATCCATTTTGTCCCCTTTGCTGTTTAACGTCTACATGACACTGCTGGGAGAGGTCATCAGGAGGTGTGGGCTGTGGAATCATCAGTATGCTGATGATACCCAGCTCTACCTCTCATTCTCCACCAATCCAGGTGAGCCAGTGGCTGTGCTGAACCGGTGCCTGGCCGAGGTAATGGGCTGGATGAGGGCCAATAAACTGAAGTTCAATCCAGACAAGACGGAGGTCCTGTTGGTTGGCAGATCGGGCTTCGGGGAGGGTGAATTGAACCTAGTCCTGAATGGAGTTGCACTCCCTCTTAGGGACAAGGTCCATAGCTTGGGAGTGCTCCTCAACCCAGAGCTTTCACTGGAAGTTCAGGTGACAGCAGTGGCGAGGAGTGCTTTCTTTCAGCTTCGGCTGATTCATCAGCTGCGCCCCTACCTGGAGAACGACTGCCTGGTGACAGTGACACACGCGTTGGTGACTTCCCGATTTGACTTCTGTAACACGCTGTATGTGGGGCTGCGCTTGAAGACAGTCCGGATACTTCAGTTGGTTCAAAATAGAGCTGCCAGGCTGCTGACGGGGACTGGGCATTATGCTCACATGACTCCAGTCCTCCGTCAGCTTCACTGGCTTCCCATTGAAGTCCGGGCCCAATTCAAGGTGTTGGTGATGACCTATAAAGCCCTAAACGGCTTGGGGCCTGGTTACCTGAAGGAGCGCTTACGTCCATATATGCCCGCCCACCCCTTGAGATCAGCGGGAGAGGCCCTTCTCCGGGAACCCTCTGTGAAGGAAGTTAAGAGGGTAAGTACTCGGAGGAGGGCTTTCTCTGCGGTGGCGCCCAATCTATGGAATGCGCTCCCCAGAGAGGTCCGCCTGGCACTGTTGTTATTTGTTTTTCAGTGCCAGGCGAAGACCTTTTTATTCAAATGTTATTTTAATTGTTAATATTATTTATTTATTTTATTCTTTGGCCAGGGCAACTTAATTTATATTATTAATTTATATTGTTTTATTGAATTTTATTTATTTATGGTTTGTGAGGCTTCGGCGAATGGGGTGGCATAGAAGTCGCCTAAATAAATAAATAGATAGATAGATAAGAGGAAGGTCCAGGAGGTTGGGCCTGGGTCCAGGAGGTTGTCAACTTCTGAAGAGAAGAAGTGGTGCTGGCCATTTTAATGGAGATGGCTATTAGGTCACTCCTGAAAAGGCCTAATTTGGATGTTACCAACTATAGGTCATTTGCAAACTTCCCCATTCTGGGCAAGGTGCTTATGCAGCTGGTTGCAAGCCAATGCCTGGCACTCCTGAATGTAACTGATTATCTTGTTTTATTTAGGTTTTGATCTGATTTGGCAAGTAAAACTACCTCGGATGCACTGTCAGATCACTTTTGCAGAAAGGAGACAGTAGGGGTGTGATCCCTATTGATTCTTTTGGATCCCTCAGTGGCTTTAGATACCATCAACCAAGATATCCTTATTGGCTAGGAGTTGGAGATACTGTGTTACAGAAGTTATATTTCCACTTGAATGCCTGATTCTAGAAGGCAGAGCTGTGGGATTGTTGCTCTGTCCCTTGGCAGTTATGCTATTTTATTTTCCCCATTCATGTTGTTCAACAACCGGGGAAGGTTATCCAGAGATATGGACTAAGGTGTTACCAAAAGGCAGACGAGACCCAGCTCTGTCTCTCCTTTTCATCAAATCCATCTGAGGTTGTGGTTGCAATGGGCATTGCAATAGATCGAATGAGGGCCAGTAAACTCAGACTCAGTCCATGCAAGATGAAAGTAGATACCATTATTTACCAAAAAAAATGCCATTATTTTGTGGGGATGGCTCTTTTCCCTGGATGAGTAATATTCAACCTGTTTTGGAAGGGCTTGCATGCCTGCTGAAGGATCAGGTTCATAGTCTGGTGCTTCTGTTAGATCCACCCCAAGGCAGAGGTACAGAAGACACAATGGCACAGAGCACCTTTCATCAGCTCAGGCAGAAATAACCAGCTTGATTGTTTGCAAAGATAAAGCCTAACTACTGTTATCCTTGATCTGGTAACCTTTTCTTTCAATTACTGCGAGGTGTTCTATGTGGGACTGCCTTTGAAAATGATCTGGAAGTTTCAGCTTGTCCGAAATAGGGCAGTGCAATAGTTTATTGTGACTGACCAGTGTGTTCATATTTGTTGGGAGCACATCTCTCCCCTCCCTTTTCCCTCTCCAGGAGGGCTTAGATGAAGCTTTGGAAGCACAGCCCCTTACTTGAGCTCTGCATACTGTTGCAGGTTTGTAAACAGTATGAATTAAAGTAATTATTCCTTTGGTGTGTGAGAGTAGCATCTAGCAAGCCTCCTAGGAACACCTCAGCGATTATAGGTGGCATATAAATATGCGTACAAATAAATAAATAAATCTGCCCATGTGAAGAGTTTAATCCAGAAAGTGCTTGACTCTGTCCTCAGGGTGGGTCATACTATCTGAGGTTTAGATGGCAGGAACACCATGTTTAATTGGTCCTCTCTTGGTCTAAGAGCCCTCACCCTTGAAATTTACCCGCTCCTTGTTTTATAATGTTTCGCTCCTACTCCAAGTTGGTTTGGCTCCCACACTCTGTCAGAGTCTTCTCACACAGTAGCCTTGACACGGCATCCAAGAGTAGTCCCCTCTGCTCATTTCTGCTTATTCTCCTCCCACTCCAAATCTGAACTAACTAGCTAAGAGGACTGTAACCAGGTAGGGCTGTTATGCCTCTGAATTAGCTAACAATCTATTTACAGGTTAGTTTGAAAGAGCTGGTATTAATTTACAAAGCCCTAAACTGGCAGAGGACACATTGCGAGAAGGATCATCTTCTATATACACTCTCCTGGACACTAAGATCATCTTCTCTAGGAGCCTTCACTACTGGACGTTTGATGGATAGTTCCTAAGAAGTGGGTCTTTTCTATTGTCACCCAGTTGTGGAATGATCTTCCCGAAAAGGCTCACCTGGCATCTACACTGTGCTCTTTTGTCATGTTGAGAAGACCATCTTATTTTCTAAAGCATTTTGGTCTTTCAGTTACAGGTTTTTTCCCCAGTAAGTTACTATATTTAAAATGTTTGCATTGGTGCTATTTTTCATTTTGATTCTGTACTCTAGTTTTAAACTTCTATATTGCCCTTTTCTCTTGTTGTTACATGTCATCAATTCATCTTTGATTCATGGTGACCTGATGTATGAACGCTTTTCAGAACACCCTATCCACAACAGCCCTGCTCAGCTCTTGAAAATTCAAGGTGGTAGCTTTCTTTATGGAACCAATCCATCTTATATTTGGTCTTCCACCAAATATTTTACTATGTTGTATTTATGGTTTTGATTGTTGTGAAGTACTTAGAAAGCTTGGCTGTTGGGCAGTATAGAAATGTGAGAAATAAATAGTAGTAGTAATAGCAGTGATGGTAGTAATAATAACTCCTTCCCAAGTCTACCATACTTGTTCTAAAGCCATTTTTAGGGAGTCAGTAAAAACCTATTTGTTCTGCTGGTTTTCTGTATTTGCTGAGTTTATAGAGGTTCACTGAGGATTAACTGCAAGTTATTTGTTCTTAAGAATATGCATCTGACTAAGTTAAGTGATCTTTAAATTTCAACACTGTTTTGTTTTCTTATCTTTGTTAATTAGATTTGGTGTAAGCTGCTTTTAGAGTCTTTGTTGTGTGAACGTGGCATTTCAATATAAGTATAAATAAATAGCCTAATGGCTGTCCATTTTAAATAATGCACACTCGGGCAATAATATTGAACAGCAAATTTGAAGGATCTTTTTAAATCAAACTTTCCTCAAATATTACAAACCTTGGGGTGCTAGTCATAAGGTATAAAAATACTTTGCAAACATAATTGTTGACGGAATACATATAAAAGAATAAAGAATAGTTAAAAAGAATACAACAACTAGGGGTGACATTTAGGGAGTGTGGGGCAGCATCTTAACAACTTTCAGTATTAACAAGAATAAAGCATCCTTCATGAGAGAAATGTGTTTTAAGAGCCTTATAAGAGGATTTTAAAGAGGAAATCCTCACCTTTGCAAAGGTGAATTTTTGCTTCTGCTAAAATAAATAAAATAAAAGGCAAATAAAATCTAGTGTATAGATTTCTTAAATATTATAAAATTTCCAACATACCAAATGTAACAAAGAGCTCAGGTAGCTGGCTGAGGCATGCTGGGAGTTATAGGACTTTTTCTGTCTAAGTGTGTGTAGGATTGCACCATAAGTAACTTTAGGGAGTGTCTAGACCAGGGGTGGCCAGACTTGCTCAGTGGAAGAGCCACATATGGAAAATGTCACAAGTTTGAGAGCCACAAGCAGGTGTCCATAGGTGGTAGCAACAGATGGCAAATGGCAGATGGATGCCTGTGGGTGCCCATGGGCAGCAGTGGTGAGCAGCAAGTGGGTGCCGATGGGTGGTAAGCCATAAAATAAACTCAAAGAGCCACATGTGGCTCTCAAGCCTTGGTTTGCCTACCCCTGGTCTAGACAGATGATGTGTTTTCACACAGGAAATGTGTGGCTTTCTCTGACTTTTTGATCCTGTCTTATCAGCCAATGGTCATTGCTGGCCTCACCATTTTACTTTATCTCATGGGAGGAGAACCTCAGGTCAGATGGTCAAATCCAAATTTCTTGGGATCTCTGCTCAACTTTCTGTGATTCTCCAAACAAGCTCCTTCATCTAACCACTAAACATCTGGTGGCTTCCTCGACTCTGGGCAGTTCCCCCCATCCTAAAAGACTGAATGCCTCTCCCAACGCTTAGTTAGTGGCAGTCAGAGCTTTAAGCTAAAATATGCTGGTATTCTTTTTGCCATTTTATCCTCACTCCCTCTGCCTTTGTTCCTTTTGCATTTGGATCGCTCCACCACTGGAATGCATCCTCCAAGAGGTTCTCTGAAGCTGAATTCAGATCTTGGATTGGAATTGGTTCCCCATCCCAGTTTGTAAGCTACTACTGCAGCTGGTTTTCCCAGTCTGAGGCTTTTGCTCAAGCTTATTCTCTTCCAGGCCATGGTTTAGTAATCGGCAGGCACCCATTTCTGGCTAGTAGAGGACAGTAAGTAGAGCAGTGCTGTTTGCGTTTAAAGTTTAGCTTCTGTGTTAGATGCATAACATCAGTCCATTAGATCTTGTTGGACTACAACTCCCATCATTGCTCTTCTCTGGCTATGTTGGCTAGGGATGATAGGAGTTGTAGCCCCATAGCTGTCCATTCTGTTATAAATAATCAAAGCAAACTTAAGTCACACGACCTACCAGGTTGTGCTACATTTTACCTGTTTTAACTTTTACAATCTGACTGCAAAATCCGTTTCTAATTCAGATTGTATCTACTTTGGGTACACGGGCTAGCCACAAATCTATTCTCATGTTCCTCCTTATTTTAGTGAAATATCTCTGCCTCAGCACATTTCCCAAGGTGGCTGATTTAATCACAGCATAATCACTTATCACATTTCATTCCCCTCAGTAGTTCTGTCAAAACTCAGCCAGCAGACTAAAAAAAATGACATTCAAAAGCCCCCATTGAGCAAAGATGGCTTTGCTGGAGGAAACAGAAAATGTTTTGCAAACCAACAGACTGAAAAGGGAGTTAAATTCAACTTTGAATAGTCATTTAAAGTAACTGTTTTCTTATCTCTAGCTGTTAAAAATTGCTGGCATGAGCTGTCTGGACTCCCAATGTACACATTCCCTTCATCATTGGTATCTTTTTCCTAGACAGGAGAACAACAATATTTTCTGCCAGCTGGCAAAAAAGCCCCGCTTGTCATCACTGAAATGCAATTTGTCACCTTGGTGTTCCCCACTTCAGTTGTTCAATTGTTCTAAATAAAACTCGAGATGCAAAAGGTCAGAAATGGGACTACGAATAAGTAGAAATGCCCATCACATGCAAACATCGCCTGTTTAAAGACATGAAGCCTCTTAAGAGTAATTAGTCTTTTTTCTGCAGTAATTGGACAAGTTTTGATCCATTTCACAGAAAGGAGACTGTGCCTGCAAAGCTCAGAGACTGCAGTGAGTGACCAAGAGCTCCCCATCATTTCTGTGTTTGTAAGGGCTCGATCCTATTGACACCTGGACAGAAAAAGGTCCTGTAACTTCCAGCCTGCCTGAGGCAACATGGCTGGATGGGGAAAACTAGGAGTTATCAGACTTTTTATGTCTAAACATGCATAGGATTGAATGGTACCCTGAAGTCTATAGAGGAGCAGCTTACTCTGCTGTAAGAGCTTGTGTAATTGTGGAACAGAAAAATGCCATGAAACAAGGAACTGAATAGTTGTTTGGTGCAGACAACTTAAACAGCTCATAATCAGAGGTTTTACAAATTGCACAAGTTTTGGATGGGATTGCACTCCTTCTGAAAGACCTCCATCCAGAGTAGTTTACTTTCTCAGCCATAGTACCTTTATCTATTCAGGAATAAACTTTCAGCTTAGTTGCTCTCATCCATTCCTAAACCGCCTCTAGACTTAAGTTAAAGAGTTCCACAGCCATTGTGGAATTAGTAGATAGAGATAAGAAAAAGAAACATAGAAACAGAGTGAGTCAGAAGGGGCATCCCAGGCCATCTAGTCTGACCTCTGCCTCCAGCCAGCTCCGCTCATGACACGCCTACCATGTGAGTGTCCAGCTTATCCTTGAACACCCTCACTGATGTGAACCAAATTCATCCCTTGGTTCATTGAGAGGTGTTAAATACCTAAGAGGGCCACAGCCCATTTCTCTTACATCCATTCACCAGAGTGAATGCTGCTTCCATCCAATACCCAGGATGCAAGCAAGACTGGTATGATCAAAGTCATCAGTGTCAAACAAAAATGTTAGGAGCTGAGACCAGTAATTTGCTCAGAAATTAAACATTCATTCATTCATTTATGGTTTTTGTATGCTGTCCTAATTACTAAAACAAGTCTCTGGGCAGCTTACAGAAAGCAAACCAAAAACAGAACCCATAACAATGACCAAGAAAAAGTGCACTGCCTCTAAAATAGGAATAAAAACAAGAATAAAACAGATTAATTATTACTAGGAAAATAAAATTAATAAAGATTAAGATTAATAAATACGGGGGGGGGGAAGCGTTTTACCTGGCGTTGAAAAGAATAGAGTGAACCTCCCCAGGGGAGCAAATTCAATAGTTGGGGCGCCACCGCTGAAAAGGCGGTGGACATTGGACACGAGGCAACAGTTATCAAGGACTATTCGATCCAGTTTTTATTTTTTTGCCAAGGTCTAACTACTTCCCTTTTAATGGCAGCAGGAACTACACTTACCTTCAAAGAAGTATTCACCATTTTTGAAACTCAAATAACAAGCCTAATTCTGAGAGGTCACAATCACAGTATGGCATTTGGTTCATGTGCAAATGATTTTTTCTGCAAAATGCAACACAAAGTGATTCAGTTGAGGATGTACCAAGTGACCCCCTGAGGCTAAATGCAAAAAAATTACCATTTGAAAAAGTTGTGTTGGCCTGTATTCTGCAGATGCAATAGATGAAGTAAGCTAGCACAGTGAGGCTTTTTATCTATATTTGGCTAGGCTCATTGCCTCATCTTCCACCATTTGCACTCTAACCTTTCATTACTTGAAGCTACTGAATACCAGGAAGTCAACATAGCTCTATGACTGGTTCAAGGATGGTTGGGAGTGTTTGTAACAAGAGCCTAATGGTTTGACTGAATTATATCCACGCTACTTTCACTGTTGCCTGATATGATCAAAGAATTGGAGTTAGTAAACCTAGGAATTATCTGCATCCAGAAACTGACATAATTTGTGATTCTCTTGTGAATACCCCAGGGATATTTTGCATCATCAGTCATGACATCTCGACTAATCTTGACTTGCAGTCAAGTAGCAATTCTAAAAATTATACTTCTAAAAAGTTGGAGTATAACTTAAAGGGTTTAGTGGAGGGGACCCTTGGGGACTTGGAGTTCCCCCACTTATTTTGGAGGGTGCCCTCAGGGTTGCTGGATCCCTGAAACTATGGTCAGTGTCTCTCCTCCTCTGCCTCTGGAGAGATTTAATTTAGCTCATTCTTGGCTGGCTGCTGTCATTGTATTGGAGTCCTGAATTTAACAGGTTAAGAATAGGGGTGTTTTTTCAATAGTTCCAAACAGTTCCTGAGAACTTCCTATCTGGAGAGGCCTGCCAGGCATGCGTTTTCTGTGACACTTTCCCTCATGGTCATCCTCTGCCTCTCAGCAACAAGTGGGCAGCTTGCCTTTGCTGCTCCAAAAACTACCTCCCATCCCCCTGAATTCACACCACACATTTAGAACACTTTTATTCCACTTTAAACTGTCATTACTTCCCCAAAGAATCTTGGGAACCGTAGTTTGTCAAGGGTACTGTGTGTGATTAGTGGACACCCCTTCCTCTCACAGAGAAGTACAGTTCCCGGAATTCCTGGAGTAGTGGCTCTGTGTAGCAAATAGAAGTTTTCTGGCAGTGCTTAGCCTCAGAATTATTTGAGAGAGATAATGGCTAAAGTGGAATAAAGGTATTGGAGTATATTCATTGGAACCAATGGGAAAAATTAGCCATGACTTCTGATAGCCTTAACTTCTCTTACTTTCTACATGATTCAGCATGGATCCAGTGAGAGCACAATGAAAAATTATTGATTGTTTAGAGAAGCTGGACCCATAAACTATAGACGCTGGACTCATGGAGAATTTCACACACACACACACACACACAGTCAGTAGTTCCAGAGACCACAGAAAATTAAAAGAAACCAAACAGTGATCGTCAATCCAGACTGCTGCTCTTGGGAGAATATAACTACATATGTTTCTATAAATGTGGGTAATTAGTGTCTAAGTTTCCTTTTTTCCTCTTCCCTGCATGTCCCTTTCCCCTTGTATGTCATGTTTTTAGATAGTAAGCCTGTGGGCAGGAACATATAAGTCACTCTGGGAGCTTTTTGGCTGCAGAACAGGATATGAATGTAATTTTTAAAATAATTTATTTATAATAAATAAGATAATAAGAAATAACTTCTACAAGCTCTCTTTGTTTCATCTCAAAAAGAGATACCTTCTTTTTGCATTCATTATTCACAGAAACTAAGTGACAAAGCTCATTTTTATTGTGTAATCATAGGTTGCAACATCTTGGAAATAGGTGTAGCCTGGGTTATATGGCTTTGATGGGAGCCTGGCTTTGAGGTGTGGTGCTGACTGTCCTGAAGGGACACCCCACACACACTTCTAAATTTGCTGCCACACCACTGTGCAACTTCCAAGAAAGCCTCTGTAAGGGTGTGGGGTTATACAGGCAGCCCCCGAGTTATGAACAACCCATACTTACAAACTGCCATAAAACCAATTAATATTTTAAAAAATTACTGTGGGAAATCATCATCACCATAGAGGGAGAGGAAGTAAAAGGGGACAGAAGGAATCCTCCAAAGCATGCCTTCCTGCCCTGCTCATCCAGAGAGGGAAATCTCTCTGGTATTTCCTTGCTTCAAAGAGGAGACATTGGTGAATTTGGAGGAGGGGCTAGAGATATTTGCATTTTCCCCACTTTCACACCCCTAACCCTTGCTGGTGGGAGGGCTGACCATACGTAATTCAGCTTAAAGACAAATTTCCATTTTTGCAGGAACAGAACTTGTTAATCACTTGGGGACTTCCTGTGGCAGTTCTGGTCCTTACCTTCTGATTGGTACTAGAATATGGTGTTGAGACCCTGTCCTGTTTGTGAGAATAGTCCTGTAGATGTTGCAAAGAGCCATTGTGCCTTCTATTTTATTTAATATTATCTCAGTGGAGGAGTTTTGGGTGTTTTTCATTTATTCTGGGTGCAGTTGATATAACCAGTGTCGGGAGGTGCTTCTACTTGGATGAAGATGTATAAACTGAAATTGAATCCAGACAAAGTAGAGGCGATTGTGTAGGGGGATTGTGGAAGAAGCACACACACCTCAAAAAGAGATTTATTATTATTATTATTATTATTATTATTATTATTATTATTATTATTATTTGCACTTATATACCACCCTAATAGCCCAGATAGGAGTGAATCCTCTCTGAAAATCAGTTATGCAGCCTAATTGCAGGGTGGCTTTTGGATGCTTTTTGTCAGTTATTTCTGAAATTCCTCCCCACCTCCACCACTACATTTCTAGATCAATTTCAGCATACCACATCAGTGATAGGTCAAATCTTAAAGATTAGTTATGGCTTCTCATTGGTGTTTTGGTCCATAATCATTCAGTGTGAGATCTGAAATGTGAATAGGAAAACAGGAATTCTCAATGTAAAGTGTCTACCCATTCAGTGGCTCAGAACTTAAGGATACTTAAAAGTGAAAGGAAACTACTGATTGCTCTCAGCAAAAAAATTTACGCCTTTTATATGGCCACTGAAAATCATTGTTTCCACAGCTTTTGGAACTCTGTTTACAGGAATCTAAGCAAAGGTGAAGGGAGAAGTAGTTCTTTATTTATTACATTTCTTTGCTACTCAATAGCCACATAATTGCAGTTGAGCTAAGCAGACCCTCTCTGTATCTTAAGTGAAACACGGACTTAACAATACCATAAACAGAAGTAAATAGCCTGGCTCTCACAAGAGGTCCAAGTGGCATATCACTATTAGAAGCTGCTGCCATATGAAACACGTTGATTAAGTTCACTGCATGGAGATTTGGGATTGCATTTCGCTGAGGCCCCTTATTTGTTTTGGCTGCCACAGCAGCTGTTTTCTGCTATGACCCAGCCCTGTTGGAACATTGATAAGCCAGCAGAAATGAGGAACGGATGACAATTTGGACTTCGTTTCGTTGACTTGCATCACTTGTGATTGGCACCTTTCATGACTTTTTTATCCATCCTCCTGCTACAAACATGATAAACAACCTTTTATTCAGGCAGCAATGGGCAGATGCCAAGGACATTGAGGCTTTTTGGTGACTGGAGGGATTTTCAGGGTTCTGGTCCTTATTCCTCCTTTAATTTTGAATTAAATGTCATCTTCATTAGAGTTACATTTTGAAATTAAATATTGGGATAAACTTAAGAACCTTCCAGTTTTGAACTTGTTATTTAACAGGAAGCAGCAACTTTGAAGAGGTTCTGCTGTGTACGTAGCAGAGAATACATCTCACAGTCGGATATTTTAGGTCCTTTGGGGCGTTCATTGTCTGCTCACGTACCTTTTTGATAACGTTTTAAGCTTTAAGATAAGAAGTTGGAGGTGTTTAAACATTTCTGACTGCCTCCCTAAATCATTTTGCTTCTTAACTTTTAATTTCTAGTTTTACTTTCAGTGCAATGAGTACTAGTTTAATGTGGGTTAGTATGCCACATGAATGGGAGGACAAATACATTTCTTCTGTGAAACCAATTCCAGAATGCAGTATCTAGGTTATTATCGTGGACTTCTTTCACTCTGTTAATCAAAGGATAATGCATCTGATGTTTGTTTAGAAGTAAGTCTCATGATATTCATGCAGGGCTTATTTCCAAGTAAATGTGGATATGTTTTCTGCCTTTCTCTGGTGCCTGGACCCACGTGTTGAAAGAACGATAAACAGTCAATCTGGAGAAGAATGAATTGGGCAAACATGCCAAGTCTGCTCTGGCTGAGAGTTTAGATTTAAATGCCTCTGAAATGAATATGTGGCTAGTATATAGATTCAGCACTTCTGAGTTAAAATTTGCTCGCATGTTATAATGAATTGTGTCAAATACCCTTCAGGCCAGGTCCATTTATCCTATAGTTCATGAATCCTTGAGTGAAAATCCATAGGATAAGGATAGCCAAATTTCCATCAAACCAGAGGCCTATCAAGGTCAGAGCTTTCTTTTCACAATGGCCAACCAGAGGCCAGTGGGAATCCCCCTGAACAGGATAAGAGGCGTTAGACCTCTCCCACAGTTATTCCCCAGCAATAGATAATTCATAGTCTCTGATGCTGGAGGTGACATTTAGCTATCATGAATAATAGCCATTGATGCACACAAATATGTGTATATTCATGAAAATAACATAGAAAACACATTAAATGAGGAAAAATTACTTATGGGAGTACCTATATTTTGATAAATGTTCACAATTGTGCATGTAATTTTTCATGCACACTTTTAAATAATTGCAAACTAAGATGGACATGGAATGAAACAAACTTAAGACTTGTTACTGGGAACCAACTACCAAACTTGCAAGAGTGGCAAACCCCCCTAACCTCTCTTCCTGAATTTGCATGGGAATTCACCAGTGCCAGCCATCGCACAAGTTTGAAAGTGGAACTTAGGGGCAGCTTGCACTATCTTACTGCCCATCTTGCCACAAGTGCAAGCCATTTTGGCTCAATGTGGCTTTTTTCCCTTTGCCTTTCACAATCCCCTTTTTGACAGCTGTTGACAGACCCTTCAGGAGGCACCTTGGAGGGATTGTCCAAGGCTGGTGGATTTTTTAAAAGAATTGCACAGATTATTTATTTATTTATTTATTTATTTTAAAAATTGTATGCCGTCTGTTATTGTCATCTCTGGATGGCTTACAACATTATTTCAGACTTGAATAAAATAAGATAAATTAACTATTCCATACTGAGCATCATTTAAAATAAATTAAATGAGTTGTTTCATAATTGAAATTATTATGTGTTAAAATATTGGCCAAATAAAAAGGTCTTGACCTGGCGCCGAAAAACATATAATGACAGCTCCAGGCGGACCTCTCTAGGGAGTGCATTCCATAGTCTGGGCGCCACCTCAGAGAAGGCCCTCCTCCGAGTACTCTGTCTCCTGACCTCTTTCAAAGAGGGTTCCCGGAGGAGGGCCTCTGCTGCCGATCTTAGGGGGCGGGAGGACATGTAGGGAAAATGGTGTTCCTTTAGGTATCCTCGTCCCAAGCTGTTTAGGGCTTTATAGGTAACAACCAGCACCTTGAATTAAGCCCAGACTTCGATGGGAAGCCAGTGGAGCTGATAGAGGACTGGGGTTATATGAGGATAACGCCCAGTCCCTGACAGCATCCTGGCAGCTCTATTTTGCACCATCTGAAGTATCCAGACTGTCTTCAAGGGCAGCCCCACGTAGAGCACGTCACAGTACTCCAAACGGGAAGTAACCAATGCGTGTGTCACCGTTGTTAGGCAGTTCTCCTCCAGGTAAGGATGCAGCTGATAGATTAGCCGAAGCTGAAGGAAAGCATTCTTTGCCACCGCCGTCACCTGGGCTTCCAAGGACAGCTCCGGGTTGAGGAGCACTCCTAAGCTGCAGACCTGTCCTTTAGAGGGAGTGCAACCCCATCCAGGGCAGGGCCCAAGTCACTTACCCGGAAGCTCGAATCACCAACCAACAGGACCTCCATCTTGTCTGGATTGAGCTTCAGTTTATTGACCCTCCTCCAGCCCATTACTTCGGCCAGGCACTGGTTCAGGACAGCCACTGCCTCACCTGGATTAGTTGAAAAAGAGAGGTAGAGCTGGATGTCATCAGCATACTGATGACTCCGCAGCCCAAACCTCTTGATGACCTCTCCCAGCAGCTTCACGTAGATGTTGAATAGCAAGTGGGACAAAATGGAGCCCTGCGGTACACCATGGCATAGCTGCCATGGTGCAGAGCCAAAGTTCCCCAGCACCACTTTCTGGAATCGGCTGGCAAGGTAGGAGCGGAACCACTTCCAAGCAGTGCCTCCTACTCCCAATCCTGCCAGCCTATCCAGAAGGATACCATGGTCGATGGTATCAAAAACCTCTGAAAGGTCCAGGAGAACCAACAGAGACACACTCCCCCGTCCCTCTCCCTGAACAGGTCTTCATACAGGGCGACCAAGGCAGATTCAGTACCATAACCGGGTCTGAAACCAGACTGAAACGGGTCCAGATAATCAGTTTCATCCAAGAGTACTTGGAGTTGTCCCACCACCACCCATTCCAACACCTTGCCCAAAAACGGGATGTTGGCCACCAGTCTATAATTGGCAGCCATCTCCGGATCCAGAGACTCCTTCTTTAGGACAGGCCTGATTACCGCCTCCTTTAAAGGAGCGGGCACCCAGCCCTCCTTCATTGAGGCATTAATAACCTCTTGGATCCAGGAACCAATCCTGTGATTGGCTTTGGTAAGTAGCCATGAAGGGCCAGGGTCAAGCAAGAAGGTGGTAGAATGTACTTATCCAGTACCTTGTCCTCATCATCAGGCCTCATTAACTGAAATTCATCCAATAATGCTAGACCAGACGGAGTTCTTGGTGCCTCCCCTAAAGGAACCGTATCAACTGTGGAGTCCAGCTCATGATGAATCTGAGTGATTTTCTCCTTGAAGTGCTGGGCAAAGCCATCACAGTGGGCAGTCGATGGTGGCATAGGATCTTTTTGGGGGCCTGGATTTATTAGCCCATGCACCACTCGAAAAAGCTCCGCTGGATGGCACAGTGAGGAGGCAATGGAAGTGGAGAAGAATTTCTTCTTCGCCGCCCTCACTGCCGCAGCATAGGCTCAGTAGTGAGCATGTAAGCGTGCTTGGTCAGATTCATCCTGTGATTTCCTCCACCTGCACTCTAAACAGACATTCTTTTATTGTTTTTAGCTATACTTGTGCAACTGTGGAGGTTCATACTTGCCCAAATGCAGATATTTTAAGCCTCAGCTGGATCATGTCCTCAAGGATATCTGCTGCCAAATTTCAGGAGGTGCCACCCCTGGTCATGGCCCCCAAAAGACTCCAAGTAGGTTTTTTCCTCTTTTCTTCCTCTTGACAGCTGTCAAAAGGCAAGCTGTTAAGGGAAGGCAAAACCACAGGTGATCTTTCCTCATAAAAAAGGGGTGGTATGATTTATACCATCATTGCAGTGAAAAATCTTGTATGCCATATATTCCATTGCCCTGTTCAAACTCCCTTTCAAGGTGACCACGAACCTTCACCGCCAGCTGTCACACTCTTTTTTCCACGTAAAAGGGAGTAGGATGTACTTTTGTACCTTCTTCAGCTGCTAAAGCATCATGGAAAAGTCCAAAATGTGCTTTACCCTCAGGACTGTGAGAGCAAAGCAAAGGTCAAGGTGGATTGGCGTGATGTACAACTGTACCCAGTGGCATCTCCTGCTAGCCCTTCTCCCCACTGAGCCAGAGTGATAGGCAGGTAAATATGTAGATTGTAATTGTGAAACGAAGGAACAAGTCCAGGGGGCTTTTGTTAGAATGACCCTGGTTGGCCAGTGCCGGACTGCACCCACCCTTGATGCCAGCCAGTGAGGTTTACTGATTGAACCAGTGCCTACTCCTGGCTTCCAGGAACCAGAGATAAAGAATACTTTAAGGATGAAGGTGCCTGGCTAAATAGTTTTGGCTAAAGACTTTTGGAATCCTTCTTCCATGAATTTGTTTAGTCTTTTTCTCAAAACATTAATATTGTATAGTTTGAACCAGAGTTTTGCACAGGTGTGACCACAAAGTGTAACACAATAAAAATCCTTGGGCAGGCAGTGCAGGGAACACTTGTCTCTCTCAAACAATGCATTTCCATACAGGTGACTAATGAGGACACTATCTCATAGTTTAAAAAGCTATTCACTGCTACATTTTTAATCCTAGCTATTTCTTCTCTGTTGGAAGGTAAAGAAATCTCTGATAAAATAATAATTAAATGCCGACAGTACTAAATTTCCACCCAGCATGAGCTGCCAGCAGTTACAAAACCAAAACATTAGGTCATTTTTTAAAAAGTCTGATTAAATACCTAGGTAGACTTTTCTGATTAGCTGTTCTTTCCAGAATATGTAGCGGTAATAAAAGGGTAGACTTGACAGCAGCAATTGGCTTTTTAAGGGAAGGGTAAAATACTAACGTGTGTGTGTGTGTGTGTGCAATAGTGCAAGAAGCAGAGAGTTTCAAAGTATTTCTCATGGAATGCCATGCAGTATGCCATACTGTCTCTTGATGCTATCCCTTAATGGTAGTTATGGCATGACTTCTATGGCCCAAATCACCAGCAGATGCCCAAAAGCTGCAATGCATTTTTAAATTTAATTTTATTCCTTTACAAATATTTTAGAACAGCTTTCAGGGTATAAGCAAGACCTCATTAACAGAACCTGGCATTGTGAAACAAGTATACCTTAGCCAACAGCTTCAATATCTTTGCACTAGCTGAAGTTAGCAGTTATTTAAAGGCATAATGTGCGTTTCTAACACAGAGCATATTCCAGTTTCTTTCAGCAAAGAAGTAGCACCACTTGAGAACAGAAGGAGCTGTCTTTTACTAGGCCAGACCGTGAGTCCATCTACTCCAGTCTTTCTGACTAGAAGCTTTTCTCCAGGGATTAAGGGTGAGGTCTTTCCCATCACCTATCTAATCTTCATTTTTACTTGGAGATGCCACAGACTGAACAGAGATTTCCTCATGGACAGCTCTGCCACTGGGCTGTGATCTCTCCCATTAGAATGCTTGAATGCTACAGCCGAACATATATGTAGCAGACTTTGCTTCAGCCAGCTGTGTTGGCCACCTAGTAGGGTACCATCATCCTTTGCAAATACAATGAGAAATGTGGAAGCTGCAACTGAACCAGGCAGATGCTGCTACTCTCGCCCATGTTTCTGCTGCAGCAGAATTGCTGTTCCATGGCATTTGACCAGCTAAATACAGTTGCAACTGACATCATCACCATGTTGTAACGATGGAGCTTAAGCTAGTTCTGTAGACAGTAGTGGACAATGCCCATGCTATTACTGCAGAGGTCCCTTCAAATGCTGATTGGCCCAAAGACTGCAACCTAACAGGAACAGCCTTTCTTTCTCTTCAGTAAAGATGATGTTGTTCTATGAGTCTTTCCATGCCTGAGAGTGATAGCTGATGAAATGGAGTGGAGGAGGAGATAACTGGGTGATGTCATGTTTGTCAGGGCATGTGTTTTTTGCTGTTGTTGTCTGATACCCAGAGACTGGGAATTCTGGGAACAGTAGATGCGATGCTGGGAACAATAGATGGCAAAAGAAGAAGGGGACAGCAGAGGATGAGGTGGCTAGATGGAGTCACTGAAGCAGTTGGTGTGAGCTTGAGTGGACTCCGGGGGATGGTGGAGGACAGGAAGGCCTGGAGGAATGTTGTCCATGGGGTCGTGATGGGTCGGACACGACTTCGCGACTGACAACAACAACAACCCAGAGACAGAAGAACAAGAGGCGCAGAATTGCAGTTTTGGGGGGCGGCCGTGTACTTTTCTTCTCAGCAGGTCAGATACAGTGACAGCTAAACAGGGACCAATCCAAAAATGCAATATTACTTCAGTGTCTGCCTACATCACAATCATTGCTAATAAGATGGAGAACAACGATTTGGGGTATCCAAGCAGGCAAGTGTGCCTGTATCCCATGGACCACAGTGTTGTGCCTTAAACATGTTTGCAAGACTTCACAGCTCAGTAATGTCCTGGATGTCTGTGAGTCTCTATTGTCTGTGTGTAAAGTGGACATGTAGAATTAGTATAATATGGCATGGAAGTCTTCAGTTAAGAGTCCCATCCATTCCAGAGAGATCACTGGAAACATTTGGCATTTTTCAAATAATTCAGTTTATTAACACACATATTTTTTGATTATTTTTGTTGTTGCTAGTTGTGAAGTCGTGTCCAACACAATAGGTAAGATAGGTGGAGACAATCAGCATAGTACTCCTGCAAGCAGCAAATCCACTGCTGTGCTTCAGATCTCCAGAGTGAGATACCTGCACTTCCAGAAGTGGCCTTCAAGTCCCTGCTGCTCTTCCCCCCACCCCTGCTCTCTCTGTGTATGTGTGTGCTGCTTATCACAAAACCTCAGCTGTTGTTATTTGCACATGCATTCTTTAAATCCACCTTGAGCCATTGTGGGTGGGAGGAAGAAGGAATGGACTAGAACACACACAACAACAACCCAAGTCTTAAAGAAGTGTCAGACGTAAGCAGGAGAGAGTGGATATACGACCTTCAGCATGCCTGCTACTTTCTCTTTCCTCAATAACATACAATCATTTCTTTGGTAGGTTGTGAAGTGTGGTGTCTGAATCTAGTCTCCAGGGTTATTTAAGGGCTAACAGCCCAACATCTAACCCAGTAACAAACCATGGGTTGACATTGCATGAGAACTTGATCAAAAAGCCAACTTCTCCAGAATGGCTCTCATATTTCAAACATTCTCATATTTCAAGCATTCTCTTTGTGCCTTAAGCATTAGTCCTGTTGAGGGGGAAATCTCAACCTATTAAAGAATGTCAATCAATAATTAACATTATTTCCTTTAACATGGATATGACCAAATCATCATCATCGTCATCTATTTAACAAGTTTATCAGGGCAATGGCAAACTAGTGGAAGTATATGACAGAACACAATCTGGAAATAAAACAGTGAACTTGTCATGAAACAGTTGTTTTCAGTTTACTTTCCAGAATTATAAGGCTGCAAGTGTGTATAAAATCAGGTAGATTAGTTATCAGTAATGC
Source organism: Varanus komodoensis (assembly GCF_004798865.1). Lineage (NCBI taxonomy): Eukaryota > Metazoa > Chordata > Lepidosauria > Squamata > Varanidae > Varanus > Varanus komodoensis. The sequence continues at coordinate 44,149,431 of NW_025335761.1, read as the reverse complement.
AAAAATAGCATTATATTGTGGAAAATTGCTTGTAAAATGTGTATTTTTGTGTATATACAAAGCTGCATATAAAATATGTATAACAGGCAAATTACATACAAAAATCCATGTATTAGGAAAATAAATACAAAATGCATACAAATAGTCATGTTGACTTTTTAAAAAGTTGCGATCCATAGAGGCATGTGAGAAACAAGTTTCAGATAGGGATAATAATATGGGGAAAGTGTAAAAAATTAGAAACGTACAGAAATGAAAATTGACAGATTGATCCATTCCTAGTTAATGTATTACAATATTTATATCAACACATTTCTCCTGAATAGTGGGAACTACGCATTACCATTAGTTCAGCTAATTGGGGATGGTGGGGAGGAAAGATGTAGTCAGGGTGGGGAGGGGAGATACGGTTTGATGTCTTTTTCGTACTTTGTTAGAATCTTCCAAGGGCAGCTGGAATGTTTGCCTTACCTCAGGGAGCTGCATAAAACAAATACATGTTCTTGATCCCTATGCAGTAGAGAAAGCAATTTCTCCAGGATTGTTCTGTCTGTTTAATCTCCAGATTATCTGCATTCTCCCCACCCTCCAACTCCGCCTTTCCAAGGATAAAGCTGCTGCATTATCTATTGTCTCCTCAATTGGACAGGGCTAGTCAGTATGTCTATATGATACATTATTTTCCAAACAGTACAACATGAGATTTCCTATTTCTCACTGTCTGTCTAGTCTGAACTTATCAGTTTGTGAGGCTGCTGCTGGGGCTCCTTCCTCTAATATTTTTAGAGAGCAGCCTGTGGTCCCTGGGCTGGGAAACTGATTTGCAGTAAGAGGGCGCAGAAGCTCAGCATAGAGATAGAGTCATTTGCAGACAGCAGGTCTAAGCCAAGGAATTATATCAAAAGGGGAGCAGAATAAGGACACAGGGAAGCAGCATACAGAGAAAATAGGCAGGTTGAAAACAAGGCTGCCAGGAGAGAGGGAAACAGTCATGCAGGCAGAAAGAGATCCCTTGAGAACAATTTGTGAGCCACACAGGTGAGACCAACCTCTGGCTATTGTCCAAGCAAAGACGAAGGCCTAATTCAGGGAGCACTGATAGCCAGGCCAGATGATGAAATGTCCCTTCTTCCTCTGCTCTTCAGTCTGGTCCTGTGCAGGGCCAGCTGCAAGATTCAAGCAGCTCTTGGCATGACCCTCACATGGCCATCTTTCTTTTCAGCACTCCTGCTGGGCTTAGGAACATAGGAGGCTGCCTGTTTCTGAATCAGAGCCTGGTCTGTCTAGTCTGGTATTGTTAGCACTGGCTGGCAGCAGCTTTCCAGGATTTCAGCCTCTGGAGATGCCAGAGATTGTACTTTGGGCCTTGTGCATGTAAGGAATGAGTTCTGCCACAGAGCTAGGCTCTCTCCCCTTACTTGTATCTTCTTTTCCTTGCCCAGTGTAGTTCTTCTCCTCTGCCCCCAGGGGTTTGCCTGAAGGTTACAGTGGCAAACAGCAGGAGCGCTAGTGCTGCAGTCTGCACAGGGAGCCCAGCCTTTTAATGATCCACGGTGCCCCTGACTTTGCTTCCCTGAGCTCAGAACGGGCTCCAGCAGCTGGCTGAGGGTGTGGGGTGCTGACAGCAGACTGTAGGGCTAGCCCTGCCGGGAGACAGGCTGAGCATCTTGTCTCAGGCAGCCAAATGGGAGCATGACAACAGGAATTTACCTCTTGCTGCTCTAGAGAAACCCGTCAGCTGTCCATAGTTAGCTTTCTCTTTTTCTGAGTGGCTGCAGCCACCATAGCCGCTCTGCCCTGGCATTTCCCAGATTGCTGCCCATTTGGCCTGAAAAGGAAAGAAGAGGTTGGGTCCTGCTCACTGGGGGGCCTGCTAGTGGCAAAGTGGCAAGCATTGTCTCTGTTCTGTCACCTGCCTGGTTCCCTACTCACCTGTGGGTCATGGCAGTGATAGAATGTTGGTGGGGTCAGCTGACTCACTCACTCGGCAGTCCACCTACCTGCCTGTAACAATAGCCATTGTGACAGGAATGGTGACAATGATGAGCCTTACATTCTGTCGCTAATGGGGCCCTCAGCGGACAGCGGCTAAAGGATTGTGGGTGGGGGGAGCGATGGAGAAGGAGGGGAAGTGTGTCTTTGTGTGCTAATGTAGAATCTACATTGTGGATTGGGGTGTTCAGCATATTCCAGCCTGAAGGCTGAATTTCCTTTTGAAGAAGATTTTGGGAGCCACATTCCAGTAATGGTTAGGATCAAAGCAAAAGGGGTCAGACTGAAATACCAGCATATTTTAGCATGGAGTTCTCATGCCAATACCTTACCCTTTAGTGAAGGGTTTCAGACTTTCAGAATGGAAGCTATTCTGAATCCCAGAAATCACCAAATGATTGGGGGTTGGGGGGCTAGTCCAGGGAAAGGGGCTGTGGTCATCTGGGGAATGCCACAGTGCCAGACTGGGATCCCTGGATTGGAGCTTGGGAGATCTGGGTTTAGTGCCTACTTATACATGCAGCTCACTTTGGATGAATCTCAAACTTGCAGCATAAACTACATCACAGGGTTGTTGTTGAAAGGATAAAATGGAGCAGAGGAGACTCTTTGCAAGAGGAAGAAAGGCAGGGCATAAATATAATATAATGAAAATAAGTAGGCATAGCTTGTATGATATTCAATTTGACTTGAATATATTAATTCATGATGTATAATTTAACACCCATTCAGGACACTTTGGATGTATTTAGGAGGCTAGGTGCAGGGCCTAAATCCAGATAATGATGGAGATGTAGCACAATAATAATGATTTGGGCAGTACAATTGATGCTTGATCATGTCTGTTTCTCTTCCACCCATTTGCCTGGATTCTGTGATGCTCCAAGGAAAAAAACAAATGAGACGGTGCTGCAGTACTTTGGGAGTATGATGTGGTACAGAGGAACAAGTTGCAGAATGTTTTCATCAGAACCAACAAGGGGCCATAGTAGGATGGGGTATGTGTTTTTCATATGGAAGAACTCAGGTTCATGCTGTTTAAAAAGCAGCAAGCACCTGAGATCCTGGGAAACTTTTTCCAGTCAGAACAAGTAGCATGGGGCCACTTACTGTCTATGTGAACCTGTGTACAGAGGACACTCTCTGGTTTGAGTGTGTTCCCTATCTGAAGGGCTGCCTAATCCAAGTCCAGTTTAAAGATCAGGAATTAGAAGAAAGAAGAGCAAGCAGGTTTATACGGACACAAAGTTCTGAAGTGGAGCCAGATCACAAACTGGGATTTGGGATAGGACTTATGTTAACAGCACCTAGGCAGAGGACTGAGAAGGTACATTTCCATCTATAGCTAGCATATACAAATGTTATGCAAATCTGTATACCTTTTTGTGTTTTGTTTCTGTGATGTAAGGCACAATTCTGTGCCTGCTAAACAGACTCTAGATGGCCATGGGATTGTTTGGATTCCCAGTTTACCTGAAAACTTGCTGCTAGGCCAGAGCTGGGCCTCCAGACTTAACAGCGTGAACTCTGTCCTGATGGCTGGCATGGAAAGAACCACACCAGCTGCAAGTCCATGCAAGCATCCTTGAAGTCAGACTTTGAGGAGGGGAGGGGGAAAGACTCAACATGCATGGTATTCTAGTGGCACCTCTTCATGCCTTGGGCAAAATGCTTAGATGACAGCCTATGGAAGACAGGATAAATTCAGAGGTGAAGATAACACCCATGCTCCTGCTGTCCTGGAAAACACTTAGATGGCTGAAATCAGCTGTGTAAGAGTTTTCAAGGGTGATAGAAGCATGGATGATACCTTCACCTCTGCAGTCATCCTGCCCTTCATTGGATGCCAGTAATCTCCCAAATTTGGAGGGTTATATGCTGCCTCATCACACTGTGCTGTTATTTTCTCTTTCTCGTCCATGCATATGTGGTCCCCCCTTTGCAAGCCACATGGACAAACAGTCTGACACAAATATAAGGTGTTTTTTCACGGGGGAGTATCTGAAAAAATGAGGAAAAAAGCAGAACAGCTTCTTTATTGCCAGAGGAAGAAGCATCCCACCATTTCTATGGGTAAAGAAGAAAGCCTTAGAGCATCATCTGTATCATAGCCTCATTTTCTCTATAAAGAAACCAGAGCTAATCCTGAGATGCCTCTGTCTAACTTTAATCTTTTAATACAACACTGACCAGATTAAAAAAAATAAATAGATCCAAACACTTTCAGGCAGAATGCTTACTGAATTATTGTGAAGTTTAAAAGCAAGGGAATAGTATAATGCCGAACAAGTTTATATAACTGTTTCCTGTCCCTGCACAATGGAAAATTTGGACCAAGCTTTGTAGTCTGTTTTTCTTGGAAGAAAAAGATCATATGTACTGTACAACTCTCTGTGGTTGTGTGTGTGAGAGAGAAAGAGGAGCGAAAATAATTTAATTTCCAGGATTTTGGAACATGTAATTGGTTTTCAAGATTGGAAGTCCTTCACCAGAGCACAACTTGTTATATACAGAAAAAGTTCATATTTTCAGGTTGACAATTCCAGTATTTCAGTCTGTCTTATTGAAGGGACACATTGGTGTCCAAATTTTAGTTAAGCTGGGTAGAAACAAAAATAAAAAACACCCTCCTCCCATTATAAGCCTCAAATTTCTACAGCTCATAGAATGTCACATGTTGATCTAATAACTTGAACCTTGACATCCAAATTCCACCTACAGATTATAGTCCTATAGGTCTACAATTGTGCAAAATGTTGAACTAATCCAATACAAATAACCAGATATAAGTGTAAAAGTACTAAAATTTGACACATTTCTACCTTTTATTCCATCAATATTTTTTCAAATGTTGATTAAAACAACTAATGTACATTATTTCGGCTCATGGAGGAGGTGTGATTTCATCAGTTTGATGAAATTCTGGGGAGTGATTTAAATGTTATCAAGGCTTTTTCTGCCCCAGGAAAACCTATGGCAGGAGCTGCTGGCAAAGCTATGTCAGGCATGCTCAGTTTCACTCTGAAGCTAGAATGCTGCCAGTACTCTAGTGTTTTGAATCCCTGTCAGCATCCTGGCAGAGGAGGAGGAATCTGCCAGCTAAGATAAAAGTGTGGAAGGAATCCCTCTTACTGATTTGACACATCACTAATAAAAAAGGGAGGAAAATCAAAAAGCTGTGCTGAAATCCTGTGCATGCTTTACTCCAAACTAAACTATGTCAAACATACAGCAACATATATTTTCATTTCTGTATACTTTCTCAATGATTTATTCATCTTTTATTCTTCAGTAAATATTTTTGTTTGTGTTTTCAAAATGGTTTGATAATAAATTTCCTTTTCAAAGCCCAGGGAAATTCAGTTACTTTTTAAAAAAGTCTTGCCAGTTTAAGACCAAACGTCAGGCTCAGGCTCCACAAACCCAGGAAATGTGAAGCTGAGGTGGATGATTTAGCTGTGCATGCAATGGTGATTCCTTGTGCAATGTCAGAAACAGAGTTTGCTAACAACACCCCAGGGTTCAGTTTAAAAGCTGCTCAACCACCTCAAAACCACAATAATGGAGTACACAGTACGCATGCCACAAATTAGGAAAGACAGCAAGAAATCCAGGAGGTAACCAGCATGGTTAACAAGCAGGATCAAGGAAGTTATTAAAAAGATGAAGCCTTCCTTTAAGAAATGGAAATCTTGCCCAAATCAGGAAAACCAAAGGGAGCAAAAGCTTATGTAAGGGAGTTGTAAACAGAGAATAAGAGAAGCAAAGAAAAATTTTAAGGTGCTTTTCACTAACAATATCAAACCAACAATAAAAAAATATTCAAATATATCAGAAGAACAAAGCCAGGTAGAGAAGCTGTTGGACCAAAAGAAAGCTGTTGCAAAAAATCACAACTTCACATATAGGCTGGTGGGATTGAAGCTAGCAGTGACCAATCAAGAAGGGGATCTTGGGGTTGCGGTGGACAGCTCAAGGAAAATGTCATCACATGCACACCTGCTGTGAATAAGGCAGGCTCTATGTTATGCATAATTAAGAACGGAATTGAAAATATACCTGCCAAAATCGTATTTCCTTTATACAAATCCATAGTGCAATTGCACTTAAAATATTTTATACAGTTCTTGTCACTGCCCTGAAAAAGGACATCATTGACTTGGGAAAAGTAAAAAGAGGGGCTGTTAAAATGAGGAGGGGGTGAGAGCAACTCCCCTATAGGAATGGTTGCATTGTCTCCTTCTTTATATGCCCTCACGCCCATTAAGATCTGCGGGAGAGGCCCTGCTCTGAGAACCCTCTCTGAAGGAGGTAAAAAGGATATCTACTCAGAGTAGGGGCTTCTCTGCGGCGGCGTCCAGATTGTGGAATGCGCTGCCCAGAGAGGTTCGCCTGGCACCGAGTTTATAATCTTTTTGGTGCCAGGTCAAAACCTTTTTATTTAATTGTTATTTTAAAAACTAGCATTTTAATGTTCAACAGTCATTTTCTATTTTATTTAATTTATATTTCCTGGTTATTTGTTAGTTATTATATTGATATAGTTTGTTTTATTGTGTGTTGATTTAAATGATTGTAAGCCATCCTGAGATACTATGCATAAGGGACGGCATACAAAAGTTTTAAATAAATAAACAAACAACTGAAATTACTTAGCTTATAGAAAAGGTAAGGGAAGGCAAGATACGGATGTTTAGAATTAAACATTTTTTTCTCCTTCACCCATAATAATAGGGGTCATAGCATGAAACTAATTGGTAGGAGATTCTGGACAGATAAAAGAAAGTGCTTCTTCACAAAGCACATTGTTAATCTGTGGTATTCACTGCTTCAAGAAATAGCAATGCCCACCACTGTGGATGGCTCTAAAAGAGGATTGGACAAATTCATGGCAGAGAAGGCTTTCAGTGGCTACTATCCTTACTGACTGTGTACTACCTCCATTTTCAGAAGTGGTATGTCTGTATACACCAGTTGCTGAGTCACTTAGGCAGCTTGAACACACATACCCATCCTGCTTGAGGGATCCTGTGGGCAACTGGTTTATTACTCTGTGAACAGAGTACTTGAATGGATGGACCACTGTACTCATCCAATATAGTTTTTTATGAGCTTATGTTAAGTTGGGGGAAAAGCTGTAGTTAAGAACATGACCCTAACCTTTAACATCTACGGTTTGTGCTTTGTCATTAGTATGCCAACATAAGAGTCATGTTAAGGATTGGAGTGATGGTGGTAGGAAACAGTGATAGTTCTGTTGGCCATTCCATTTCCAAAATTTGTATCACCACTCTGTCTTTTTAAATTGCCTCAAAGCTCACAAGATAATGTGCAAATGTTCAAGTTCTCCAGTACTCTGCTTTGGTTAAGATGCTAAACAAAGCCAAAGTTGAGATGGAGAAGCTGTACTTGTGAGTCTGTACTTCATTACAGTTCTAACATGGAAGGTGGAAAGCAGCTGCAGACATTCAGATTATTCCCCAAAGTGTGAAATATCATTTTCCATCTTTGAGGTTGTGGAGAATATTTCTAGAATGCAAAGTTTATCCCGGTATGAAGACTTTTAAAAATAGTCTTTTCCCATAGCAAGGAATTTCACCTTCCTCAAGGGCATCATGACCCTACTACATGCATGAGGCTCATCAGTAATTGTTGGATTCTGTTCCTGTTTTCATGGCTTAAGCAAGCAATATTACGCTTTCAACAGATTGGCTCAGCAGCCCTCTCCCTACTAAGCAGAATGGATGGAAGATTTCCAGTTAATTGTCTGCAAATGAGGGACTTTGCCTATGGACTCTCTGCTGTTGCTTTCTTTTGCTCCATGAGTCATTAATAGTTCATCCCTTTTGATCTTGAATGTGGGAGTGGGGGAACCTCTGTGAGTGAATGTCAGACAATAAAACTAAGTATAGTAGAGATGACTTTGATTTTATCCTTCAAAACAATTGCCTTGTCATCTTGGAGGTGTATGAAAGTGAAGTCAGTAGTAGGTTGCTTTGGATATTGGATTTAAGATAGAATAGAAGTTGTGATAACTTGTCTTGATTCCCCCTCCCCTTGGGGCCTTGATCTCCTCAGAATTTGACTGCATGGTCATTTCTCTCCACCAGGTGACATCTGGAATTTCCTTCATGGGAAATATCCATGTGTAATGTTGCTAGAAGAGTAGTCATGTAAGTCCATTGCAGCAAAAGCAACAGTTTGGTGGTATCTCAGACATTAATATTTTACTGTAGCATGCACCTTCTTCATCAGATTCATCAATGGAGCTATAAAAGTGATTGAAAACTAGTAGCTTGCAGAAGACTTCATGCCCCCTTTTCACCCTTTCCCATTTTGTTGTGTTACTACCGGAAATTGAAATGGATTTGATTGGCATTGTTACTGCTTGATGTGTCCAAGATAATTAAAACTGTGAGGTTGCAAAATATTTTTTATTGTGGCACAAAAGTTAAGCAAAGACATGTTTGTACGTGTTGGTTGTGTAAGTATTCATCCCCCATTACTGTGACACGCCTTAATAAACTCTGCAGCAACATGCTACTTCCAGAGTACTGCAAGTAGTTGAATGCTCTCCACATGTATGCAGTTCCAGTGCTACATGATGCCAGATTTAGTAACTTATTTCTGGTGTGTCCCAATTTGTTGAAGATCATGTCTAAAGAAACAGAATCATGAAGACCAAGAATCTGTCCAGATAACTCTATGATAAGGTTGTGCAGAAAAAACCAAACAGTGTTTTGTAAATATAGTATTACAAAATGGAAAGAATATGGCTGAACCATGTCTGTGCCTAGAGAAGATTGTCCATCACAATTCAGTTAACTGGTAAGGAGGGCATTAGTCAAAAAAGCAATCAAGGATATTTCTGAAGGAACTGGAGAGAGCTGCACTTGAAACAGGAAAAAAATATAGGACAACCATCACATAAAGCTGGGCTTTATGGAAGAGTGGGCAGAAGAAAACCATTCCTAAAACAAACCTATATCAAAGTCATTTAGTGTTTGCAAAAAGGCATTTGGAAGACACAGCAGACATATGGAAAATGGTTCTCTGGTCTGAGGAGATTAAGAGTAAACTTTTTGGCCCTGCTGCAAAACAGTATGTGTAGTTTTTATTTTTATTCTTAATTTTTTATTTTTATTCTTAAAAATGAACAAACATATTTGATGTTTATTATTTATCCACAACATTTGTATACCACTCCACAGTTAAACAGATTTCAGAGCAGTGTACAATAAAAAATAAAAATAGATAACAATACTAAAACAGATTTTTAAAACAAAACCAGTAAAAATTGTGGCTGGTCAGTCAAGGAAGGCTTCCTGAACTAAGGATGAGTTCTGGAAGTACTAAAAATAATATCACATTAATGTGTGTCTGACCTCCAGAGGCATCAAGTTCCAGAAAAATGAAGACTTTTCTTCAGGTGGACTCTGGTCATGCCATGAAACCTCCAGGAAGATGCCATCCAGTGACCTCAGTCAGTTTTGCAAGGAAAAAGATACTCTGTCAAGTATTGTGGTCCCAATTGTTTAGGACTTCATACCGTATTACCACAACCTTAAATTTGGCCCAGTAGCAAATAGTGCAGTGCAGTTCCTTCAGTTCCTTCAGCAGAAGAGATGCATGCTGAAAAGAGCAGCTCCTAACAACAGCCAAGTTGCAGCATTCTACACCAGCTCTAGTTTCTGGATCTCCTTAAGTTTGGCCCCACAAATAGTGTAGCAATCCAGTCTTGAGGTTACTAATGTCTGTAACAGTGTGATCAAGCTATCCCTGTCCAAAAAAGGCACAGCTGGCACTGCAAGACACCCCAGTAGCTTTGGAATCCACCAACAGTGTACTCAAACATAAACAAAACAGTCAATTCAAAGCACTATTTTTGGCCTTTAAGGTCATAAAGCCTACATTTTCATCATAGTTTTTGAAATGTTGGTGCCATTTTGATTTTACAGTGCTGTTAATTTTGTTCTGTTGTTGTTTGAAAACTTTTAGGTTTTCACATTACATTTATTAGGTTTTTCTATTGCATGGTTCTAAGCCTTAGTTTTTGAACTGCCTATTGATTTGGACAGTATAGAAATAGAATAAATAAAATGGAATACATAACATGTTTGGGACCAAAATGTTTGAAAGATGTCTGTGCCCATACGAACCTGCCAGTGCTTTAAAATTGGTCCTACCTGCTGGCTTGTTTTCAGGACTAGTTTGATCAGCAGGTGCTTGGAACATGGACTTCTCCATATCGGCTCTACTTAGGGAACGCTGTCCCAGTGGATATGTGGTTGGCTCTTCAGATGCACTACTTCACATGGCTTTTAGATGATGTGTTTTATTGGGCATGCTGCTGTTTTACTGCTGTGGCCCTGGAAAGGTTTATTTTTAACTTCCTAAATTAAATTTTAATCTATTGTTGAATCAAGTTGTATTATAATATAAACATTGTGTTTCTGTTTTTACACTTGTATTTTGTTTGCTACTTTGGCTGAATGTGGTACAAAAATTTGTTTATAACATATTTTAAAAAACAGAATTGAGTGTTTAATTGAGCCAGTCAAAAAACTGTGGACATAGATTGGTTCATGCACTCAACAACCTTTACCACTTCTGTGTTTTTGTAAAATCACTCAGCCTTGTGGATGCTCATGTTGGAGTAATCCCCATTGGACTTAATGAGATTTATGCCTGAGTAAGGATGCATAGAAATGTACAGACAGTTTAATTAAAGGTTTCTATGTATGTATGTATGTAAAATAATATACTAAATGTTTAATCTGATCAGAAGGATCACTGAATGGTTCTCCTTTTCAAATACCTACATTTAAAAGTTTTCTTTAAAAATGTCTGTTACTGATGCAAATATCAACAGAAGGCATAGAAAGAGGTTCTGGCATGTAACTGACAATATGATGAACACCTCTGCAATTACTGTAATTTTAAATTAATTAATAATAAATTCCAGACCTTCCTAAAGACCCATTTGTGCATTAGCAGTTGCAGCTCCAGGGCTTGATGTGAGCTCATCAAAGTCAATGAGGGCCCCAGTGCATAAAGAATGGATCATTGATCCACTGATAAGCTGGAAAAACATATTTGTAATATAGCAGACAATTGGAGCCTAGCTGGAGCTTAATGTTCCCACTGTAGCAACAATCTGTTTTCAGAACTAGATCCACAATCATGAAGACTTTGTGTCTGCATATTACTTTTAACAGGCCCCAAACTGTTCGGGGACTTAAAGGCCAAAATGAGCAGTTTGAACTGACTCCTTTGTGTATGCTTTCACTAACAGTATATTCATTAAGCCTATTTTGCAGTGTTTAGTCTCCATTGGTCCCAGTTACCTCTATATCTCAGTATTGTTCTTGTTATTTACATTTCTGTTGTCGTTGTTATTATTACCACTACCAGGTGGAAGGAGTGTTTGACATCTACAGCATGACACAGCTTAGGGTGGCCATGTGTTTTGTTTTACAGAAGATAGTTCTCTATTTGGAGGGTTGCAAGGGAATTGCCTCTATTTGAAGGTTTCCTTTATTTGAACGGTTTAAAGCTGAAGAAGCATATTAATTAGATAAAGCAGGGCTCTTGAAGTTGACCAACCTGGACAGAGGCCAAGCAGGGACACAGGTCACAGATTTCTTCACTGTGACAAACTCTATTGTATTTTTGTTTAAATTATAGTAATTATTTCTAAATTTCCTTCTGTACCTATATATTGATATGTATAAATGTTATCCAAACCATGCCTTCCTTTGTGGTGATGTATTTCTTCTGTTCAGGGTGCCTTATTAATTAATTAATTAATTATACTTTTATACTGGTCCATAGCCTGTTGCATTCTTGGGGTAGTTTACAAAATTAAAATACATGTTGGGTATTTCATGAGCAGAGCTGGTTGGAGCCAGGGGTCAGACTAGACGGCCCAGGAGGCACCTTCTGACTTACTATGTTTCTATGTTCTATATTTCTAAAAACTATAAATATTCATAATTAAATAAACAATAAAACCAATACAACAAAAAATCTGCAGCAACTATAATAAAATTAATATATGGCATAGTAGCAGTAAAAGCAATTGAAAGAAGTATTATCTATTAAAATGTCTGGAAAATGAAAAGGTTTTCACCTGGTGCCGAAAAGAGAACAAAGATGGCACCAGGTGGACCTCCTTGGGGAGCATGTTCCAGTGACAGAGTTCTACTACTGAAAAGGCCCTTCTCCTACTCAGCAACCCCCTAGTTTCTTTTGCATGGGGTTCCCTGAGAAAGACTCCAGCAGATAATCTTAGGGGCTAGGTAGGAACATACGGAACAAGGGAATTTACTTCTGAACAATGCTTCTGAACAATAATAATTACTTCCAAATCACGAGTAGTAGTAGTTCCTCTATACTTCTCACTAGCCAGACCTCACCTGGAATACTGTGTCCAGTTCTGGGCACCAAGATTTAAGAAAGATGGAGGTAAATTAGAAAGGGTCCAGCAGAGGGCACCAAAAATGATCCAGGTTTTGGAAACATTGCCCTATGAGGAAGGACTGAGAGAACTGGGCATGTTCAGCCTTGAGAAGAGTGAGCGAGGACATATCACTCTCTAAGTACCTTGAAGGCTGTTACAAAAAAGAAGGTCAAGATCTCTTCTTGCTGATGTCAGAGTGTAGGACATGGAGTTCAAGTTGTGATAACCCAGATTCAGGCTGAACATCAGGAAAAGTTTCCTCACTGTCAAAGCAATACAGCAGCTGCACCAGCTGCCTAGAGAAGTGGTGGGCTCTCCCACACCAGAGACTGTCAAAAAGAAACTGGACAGCCATCTGAGTGGGATGGTGTAACTTGGTGTCCTGCAACAGCAGGGGGTTAGACTCAATGACCTTCATGGCCCCTTTCAACTCTAGTATTCTATGATTCTGTGATAGGGGGTTCCTTTGAATATCTTGGCTCCAAGCTGTATGAGGCTTGAAATGTTATCACGAGCACTTTGAATTGGGCCTGAACTTCAACTGACAAACAACGTTGCTGAAAGAGGACCGGCAAAATATGATCACATGAGCCAGTCCTCCTTAGTAGGTGTGCTGTCCTGTTCTGAAACAGCTGGAGTTTGAAGATACTTTACAATAACCCAAGTGAGTGTGTGGATTACCATTGTGATCTTGAAACTTTCAGCATACAAACTGGAGAGAGCTTCGAAGGAAAGTCTTGGGCTGTTGAAAGTCAAAGTGAATTTTAGCTCTTGTTTAGTTACGTAAAACATTTATGTGCTGTCTTTCAACTCAAATGTTCAGAAAAAGCACAATAGACTCATAAAACTGTTTAAGGACTACCAGAGCAAAGCAATAATAATAGCAATACCTCCAAAGTTGAAACCCTGGAAAAATGTTTAAACAGGTATTTGCCTGCTTTCTAGATGATACTGGTTGAAGTACCACACAGGACTCCCTGTGGAGAAAGCTTCTCAAATGAGGCACCAGATCTAGAAAAATTATCTCTCCTATAGTCTACCTTCCTTCTGATGACTGGGGCACCTGGAAGAGGGCTTCCAACAAATGGCCTAGAATGGGCAGGTTCATGTGAAGAAGGCATGCTCTCGAATATCCATCTCCCGTGTTGTTATGAGCATCACCTTTGGGCTCCTTCTTCTAAATGTACAAAATTCTCAACATACCACTGGTTAATAAAGGGGATGTTGGATTGTATGTTTCCTCTAGTTCAGTACTACACCAGGAGTAGGCACCCTGGAACCCTACCAATTTTTTGGACTGCAACTGCCATCATCCCCAGCCAGCCTAGCCTGTGGTCAGGGTATATGGGAGCTGGATTCTAAAACATCTGGAGGGCTTGTGAACACCGACCAACTTCAACTCAATGGGGGAGGGAGGAAAGCTCAGACAGGGGTCTTTCTCAGTCCTACCTAGAGATGCATAGGATCAAACCTTGAACTTTCTACATAAAAACCATGTACAACTATGACCTTTCCCTTACATGAAAATGCTTGTATTAGAGTCCCAAGATTAGTTTATTGAGGGGGTTTTAGAAAAGCAACTTAAGCTGGAGGGCCAGGTATTTGGAACAGACGAAGGAATGCCTAACACTTTCCCATTCCATAGTATCTCTCCTCTAAATTCACTCCTGGTTGCTTTTTGCCACAGGACCTGAGCTTTGCCATAGGAACAAAACAACAATTCTAAAGCTGGGACCTGTTCTGTCAATGACATTTGTAAGTCTGTCATTTTCCAGAACTTGATTCAGTGAGCTCCACAAATGATCAATGACCTTAGCAATGTGTGCAATGGTTTAACATATTGTTTTAGCATTTACATAACCAGTCTAGTATGCAAAGGGATTTACCCACTTCCTCCCATTCACCCTGCAAACAACCTTATTAGGTAGGCTGGTGTTAGTCCTTTATAATGATCCTGACTTTCCCAAGGTCAGCCAGCGACATATGGCAAGGAAAGAACATGAACCCGTAGGACTCGCAGGTCCAAGTCCCAGGGATCATTCACTGCACCACAGATATAGCCCAGCTCCCATAAATGTTGCCCATAACGGCAAAATGTAGTTACTAATTTCTGTCAAGTTTCCAACACAGGAGTGATAATGTTTTGTTGTTTATTGTTAATGGAACAAAAGCACAATGTTGACACTTTTATGAGAAATGATAATGTTTTTGATCAGCTGGCAGAGCTCAGTGCTGTGTGCATCTTGCCATAATAGTAATAAAAGCGACACAACTGTCTGGCTAGATTAGACAGGTAGGGCTTCCTTGTCATTGTCACGCATTACACACGCAGCCCTAAATATTGTGTGAGTAGCTAGCAACGAAAGGTTAAATTGCCTTATTGACGCATAAAAAAGAGATGTGGTGTCTTTTTCTTCTACCTTGAGATTTTACTAACTGCTCTTCTGCATGGTTGAACAAGGGATTGTTTGGGGCCATTAATCTCATTAATGACTGCCTTTTCCTACCAGTTGTCTTCAGAATGAATCGTGTCTGTGTTTTATGGCGTATTCGTTTGTTATCTTAATGATCCCTGCACTTCGAAGAGAGGAGCGCAGTAGATTTTCATCTTATTTTAATCCATCAAAATCAAGTTAGCTGCGACTGATGGGGAGGATCTAACTGGTGTGCCCAGATGCGTCAGCTCTGAGCTGAAAGTTTGCTGGTTGCCTGGCAACCTTCTTGGAGGAAGATAGATGTCCTGCCATTGGTTCCTTTTTTAGCTGAGGCAGAATATATTAGCGTTCCAGTTCCACCGCAGACAAAGGGAATAGCAGCCTGAGCTTAACTTGCAGGGACTGTTAACATTTCTCAATAGTTGCCTGCCGTTTCAGGATTAGATGAAATGGAGTTTTATTCTGTCCTTGTTAAAGCTGTTAATTTACTTGACTTCATAATGCCCATTTGCTAACAATGGTTTAAGCCCTATTCATATCACTTACGTGCAGTGTTCTCTCCCTCAGGGAAACTGAGACTTTTAAATGCACTCTGATTTAGAATACACATACACACACACATACCCTTATCTCCATAAATAAGTTCTGTTTTTAATGAACTGAAAGTCATACTTGCAGGGATGTTCTCATTTGACAGAAATGGATACTGCTCATGTTTTCTCGGCTTTATGTTTGTCTGGGAAACCAATCAACATTTGCAGTCTTGTGTTTAAGGTCCGGTTTCATGGATTGCTCATGAAATAACACATTAAATAAGAGACTGTAGAAGTGTCCATATGCAAGTTAGTCTTGAAGAAAGCAGGAATGTCACACTTCCTCAAATGATTGTCTGGAAGAGACTTCATTAGGCTGGTGTATTCCAGAGGTATTGTACTGCAACCACCATCATTCCCTTGTTGCTTGGAATGATGGAAGTTGCAGTCCAACACATCTGGAGGACACCAGCTCTAGGCGTTCAGAAGGAAGTCCCATTCATTTTGATGGGGCTTATTTCCCTGTGGGAAGCCTTAAATTCATTGACCAGTAAGCACTCTTGAATTCAGTGGGTCTTACTTTTGAGTAGGCATGCATGAAGTCCGCTGTTAGTCTTCCTTCGGCCTTCCTTTAACTTGTCCTCAACCAAGTTCCTCTGTGTTGTGGCCAAACTAATTTTTCCCACTAATTCTTAGTGTTAGCAGGAGCTGTTTCTACTTTAGTCCGTTATATATCATGGACTTCAACTATGATCTTGGACATAGCAGGAGGCGTGGCTACAATGTGCTGGCCCTCCTTTATAGTAGGTGTGGGTGCTTGCAGGCCATCTGTGTAAGATCAGGAATCAGAACAGTCTTGTCTAGGGCAGAATAGACACAATGCAAGAAAACCAAGGTTCACAGTTTTGTATTCCTGCAATTCATGTATGTGGGGTGGGAGCATTTATAGGGGAGAATTGATTGTCTCCCCACTTCTGCCTGCATATCCTCCCCTACATCTTCATTCACAAGAAAACAAGTGTTTGTGAGTATAACATGTAATGGGTGTTGATTTTATCCTTTGCTTGTTTGTTCCCCTGCCATTGTCTTCCGAGGAAGCCAAGGTGACTTACATAATCTATTTTATCCTCACAGCAACCCTAGCCAAAGTCACTCAGTGAGCTTCATGGCTTGAATCCAGGTCTCCCAAGTTCTGGTGTACAAGTACTTTTGATGTACTTGTTTGATGATTGTTTTAAGATTTTATTTTAAATGTTGGTTCTTATTGTTCACTTGAGTGCCATTTCCTAGGTGGAAAGGTATAGATTTCCTAGGTATAGATTAAAAAATCAGCACATATCACAGCTAGTTTTTCTGCTTCCTACCTTCCCACCTATATTTAGTCCTGTGGGATGTTCCTCCCATCCTTCTTCCTCTTTTTTACTGGATGGAGTAACTTGTTATGGCTTTAGCTCCTTCTGACTTCAGGGCAAACTAACTGTGACAGCAACAGGTCCTCATGCAGAATTGGGTCTGCTACAACATCCTATAAGGTGGAAGCATGAATGGATATGACATACAAATTGCTGAGCCAGCCTTTGCCCAATGGCATCAGACTGCAAGTTCTCTTGTGCTCTGTGTCCATGTTGTACCCCACCTGGCTCATTCATGAGCCTAACTGTCTGATGAAAGTTGTTTGTCTGACTCAAGAGTGGACAGTGTGGATCTTCCTGCACAGGTTTTTACATCAAGATCCCTCGACCCCAAGTGATTTATGGCATGAGTTCAATCATAATAAATATATTGCGCCATAATTTTTGTTGGCACAAGCTTATTTTGTCAAATACTAATTTATATTGCTATGTTATGGTCAATTAACGGTGTGTGAATATATGAGGTTTTCCCACATTCATTTTTTTAAACTACTGTTTTCATTCTCAATATGAACATCACAAATTTTGTTGAATTCTTACAAAGCAACGTCAACTACAACCAAAATCATCACTTTCCTGCATCAGTTAGATTCAATGGGTAGAGCAATTCCTAGCATAGAGAGGACCATGATGTACTTGCCTGCCAGGCAGATGTTGAAAAACCTGTCAGAGGAAAAATGGTGGCATCCCAAATTCAGCACTAACATGATTGAATACACAGGGATCCAAACCCACACTGAAGAGTGAAACACTCAGAGCCCTGAGCTTGGATGGATGAATCTGCCAGTTGTATTTTCTCTCACATTCTTTTTTTATCACAAGTTCTGTTTCTCCCAAATATGGAGAACTTTGCAAATTTTGGTAAATTCTTATCAAAACTGAATTGAAACAAAATTCCCCATCTGTTCCTTACTGTCAATCTAATTAGCACGGGGGGATGGAATCCTTTAATACCCATATTGACAGGGAAAGAGATTTTGCACAAGAATATGGAAGAGTTAAGTAAGTGCTAGCTTGCTCTGCATCCCTTGACATGGTGACTGTCTGCCTTTTTCAAACATGAATTTTGGTGGCAAGCTGTTTACCAACTTGCAATTGAACATGTTATTTCCTAGAGCATGCAGCATGCCATCTCTGATTGAAAAGCGGCTGTTCAGGCTCCTTATCCTTCACTGTTACATACATTCTTTCCTGCTTCTTTTGTTAAATCTTTCAACAACGGGATTGATAACTTCCATCAAAGAGATAGCAGAGTTCCATTCAATGACAGTACTATTCTTGGTACTATTTATGGAGTGTCTGAACATTGTCTTACAGACAAGGCAAGAGTACTTGCATGAAGAAGAGAATTGTGGCTGCCTCAGCAAAGCTGAAATGATAAACAGCATCCTTACCCCCCCCCCCCGGCGCTATATCTATTTTCATGAAGACATGCTTGAAAATAAATGGAAACTACAATAAGATTAATTGTTGGGTTCTCAAGCCATATCTCCTGCAATGGTCTCCAAGCCTACAAAAACTGTTTTGATATACACCCCAAAATGCAGTTCCTCCAAATTACTCAGGCCTGACTCCAAATTTGAGGGAACCCTGACCAAATGTCTTCTCATGGGCCTTGTCCTGTTAATAAGTCCTAATGGCCTAATGAGGTGATGGGGACAGTGTTGCAAGCAACACTGGTCCGTTGCACCTAGCCATATCTTTAATTTCTCACAACGCCCCAGAACAAAGCTAGGTTGGAGGCACTGTGACAAATTTACAGGGTGGCTAGATCCAGCCATTTGCTCCTGCGTCATGTGCCTGGTGCAGGCATTTTTCCTCTCTTTTTTTTAGCGAGGCCTAGAACAGGATCAACAGCATCAACAGAGGATACTTTCAGGGGATAGGTGCCCTGGCATTTCCTCCAGGATGCTGGGTACTGACACCAGTCCTCTGTATTTAAATCTTGCATATTTGTATACTCAACACCTCATGCAGTTAATGGCTCCTTGGATCTTAATGAAGTGAAAAAGTCTTATTTGAGGGTGTGGTGCTAAGTTCCAAAACAATCCAGGGTGCAAGCCACATGCTCCCCCCTCCCCGCCAGCATATATTTGCATATGATAATTTACATATGTGCTAAAGCCTGCAAAGGACCCTGTTTCCTAAGAACACACCATTTGTAAAAAGGGGTGTATGGACAGAGAAGGGGAGGTCATTTAATTTAAGGAAAGAAAAACCTTAGAAAGATTTGAGAGGAGCAGCAATCTGGGGGAAAAGCCAATAAATCTAGGGGAATTGGATTAATTTCAGCAAGTGCCCATGGGCAATACATGGTAGGCCACATGGCCTCTCAAAGGCTCAGGGCTTCAAATGAAAGATTTGGGACTCTAATCCTAGTGGACTACCTTCTGATACGAGCCCTGCTTCTTTTCCCAATCAGTTGCTAACTGGAGATTGGAAACATTCCTTTCATAGAATCATAAAATAGTAGAGTTGGAAGGAGCCATGAAGGCCATTGGGTCCAACCCCTTACCATTGTAGGACACCGATTTATACTATCCCACTCAGATGGCTGTCCAGCTTCTTCTTGAATGTCTAGCGTGGGAGAGCCCACGACCTCTCTAGGCAACTGGCTCTCCTTCTGGTATGAAGTTTTAACACTTCATACCAGAAGGACCAGAGAGATCATCCCATCTCAATTTCATATATGTTCATTCATATATATTTCCCAATGGACATGCATCTTTAAAAAACCCTTGAAAATATGTATCTAAAATATGAACATACTTTCTCACAAAATATGAAGTTTTTTTTTAATCCCAAACACAAATTTCTAAACAGATTTCATTAAAACACGAGTGTCTTTAAATGTATTTTGACACATTCTTAAAGTTGAACACCTCATGAAATTTGGAGAGCTGCAAAATCTGAAGGATCACAGAAGAAGGCCATGGAGTCCAACTCCCTGTTAGTGCAGGACAAGTAACACCATAGTTACGTTCCAGTCCACACATTCATCTAGATGGATCAGGCAAGTTTGCATCAGAACTGGCAAAAAGCAAATACATCTAGCATCCCTCCAGAACAGCCTTTCCCCAACCCAATGCCTTCCATACATGTTGGATGGCTATGCAGGCTGGGAATACTAGGCTCTGAATTCCAGCCCATCTGGAGAACACTAGAGTGGGGAAGCTGAAACGTATCATGATATGCAACCAGCTGACAGTGCATGTGATTTATATTTTCTTTATGTAAGAAAATGATTACAGCATTCTTGAAGGAGGGTTTCTCCTCTATCACTTGCCTTTGGGCCTCCTGATTCAAAATCCCTGCAAAAGTCACAAGCCACAAATAGTTTACTGCTGCACTCTGTGTTGGAGATTTATAACTTTCCCTGTATCCCCCTTTATCCCTGCTTTTAGATGGTGAATCGCACATGGAACTACTAGAGATGTCGGGTCTTTTTACATGGGTAACTAGAAATCCATGTTACTAGTTACTTTCCTCATTTGCTTGCATTTCTGTTTCTTTCTGCTTGGTTTTTTGAGCACTAGTTCCTTGGTGCAGTGGAGGTGAGTCCCCCTAAGTACAACAGGTAGACCTGTGTCTTTGGTGCTATCTGCCTTAACCCAATAAATGCTCTTGAGTTCAGTTCCTCTTTCAGGAGATTTCCTCATAGGACCCGGCATTCAGATATTCTGCTCCTTCTGGGGTTTTCCTCACATGTTGCCCATTTCCCATTATTGCTTCTAGCATTATCCATTTCTCTGTGGCTAGGCTTCACCATACATTCAAAATGGAAAGAGAGCAAAGTTCTACATTTACACAAGAGAGCTAAACCTTAATAGCCAAGTATATTTTCACTGTACCTCCAAGCTAGATCTGACCTGCCAAACCTCTGATCTGGATCTGGTCCTGAAAAGATACTGGGCCAGCTCAAAAAATCCTGTGACTCTGGGCTAGACACTGAATAATAAAACATATCTACTATTATGATGATATAAAACAGATGCGGGGTGGAGAGAGAGAGAGAGGCTGTCCCTTTTGCTAGCAGGGCTCAGCTTGCAATGTCCACATTTCTAGGGTCTTCCTGAGCAATTTGTTCTTCATTTTGGTGTATGTGAAGGTATCCTTGCTGTCTCTGGAACAGCTTGAAGACATCTTCCCAAGGAGAGGGCTTTTCCACTTGCTTGTTTTGCTGCCAAGAGACAGCCTGGAGGTGACTTGCCATAGGGATGAGGATGCCCTTTTCTGAGTCAGGAGGACATAGGTGCCTGGGGAGAAGAGAAATATAGAAACAGAGTGAGTCAGAAGGGGCCTCCCAGGCCATCTAGTCTGACCTCCAGCTCCAGCTGGCTCCATTCATGACATGCCAACCATGCACATGTCCAGCCTGTCCTTAAACACCCTCACCATTGGCGCTTCAACCACCTCCCATGGAAGCCCATTCCATACCCAGGGGTCCTAACCGTCAGGAAATGCTTCCTGGCATCCACCCTAAATCTTGGTTCCCTGAACTTTGCTCCATTGGAATGTGTCCTGCCCTCCACTGCAGGGGATAAAAGAGGATCTCTTTGTGCTGGTTGAAGATGGGCTACTTGAAGCACCTGATAGTTTTTCTTTCCCATTTTTGCTACAATCTTATTGTGAAGTGTTTCCTGAATTCTGTAACATGAGTACTTTATTATTGGTACTTGATATTGTGAACTGAACTACTATTATGTCCTGTTCTCATTTAAATTTTGATACATTTTTAAATGAACTGTAATTGAGTTTATGTTGTATTGCTATGTGTTACAATAACGGCTATTATATTTGTTTTCTGAAGTTCTCAGAACACAATATATTGTGGAAAATGTGGTATGTAAGTAAATTTACTGTGACTAGGTGTCTGCTGATAACCTGTTACATTCCAAAATCAAGGTGGATAAAGACCAACTAAAAGTGCATGTAGGAGACCAAATTCAGATGTGATAGAATGTACTTCTAGAATTCTACTTGCACAGTTATCCAACATGTATAATTACCAAAACTCAGAGTGGTTTGTAACTGGAGAGTAGGAGATCCAGAACTGGCTGTATAACAAGGTGATCTTGAAATAAATGTTCTAGATGACAAACAAACACACTAAAGTATGTGCTTGGAAGCAAATTATAAAGAATGACAATCTCCAGGTAATCCAGTGTGAAGGCAAATTCCTTTCCTGCCTTTTTGGAACACTTTTTTTTAGCACCTCCCACTTCTCCGATTCATAGAAGATGTTTAAAAATGAGTGAAAATTGCAGGGTGAGGCCCTCAAAATTAAAATGTGTGGTCTCCAGCTGCATAGAAAAGAATCCAAATCCTTATCCTGCATGCTCAAAGGCTTAGCATCTTAATGAATGACAAAACAATATAATTAAACCTGAGATTCCTGGCTCAGAGACAACACACAACTATTACAGAGATGCCAGATTGTGTAGTAATAGATTCCTGGTGCTCCTGGTATCTTAAGTGCATTTAAAAGATTGCAACTGTTAAAGCCCAATGGCCACTGGGACACAAAAGCAGGTGCACTCATCTACTAAACAGGAGTCTCAGAGGAAGCTGCTCAAGTGGAATAGGCAAAGGGAGTCTCTAAAATTGGACTGGGCTTATTGTTAACAATTACAGATCTCCCAGAATGCCAGATAAAAGTAGCACATTTCATCTGTTCTCAGCCATGCTTCAGCACATGAGCTGGAAAGCTCCCAAACTACACTGAGCCCACCTAGCCAGGACATTGTAGCAAGAGTGTGCATTTAAACCCAAGTTTGATATAAACAGGCAAAATGTTTATTTAACTTACTGTATTTGTTGGATTTCTGTATCCTTCCATTAGCTGAAGCTCGCTGAGGGGATTACATGAGACTAAAACCATACAATTTAAAAACAGATTAAAACACATAAGCCGTACGTTGAAAACCAGACCAGACCAAATCAAAGGACTTCCCAAGATCAAAGCCAAGAGGAACATAAAAGGTATAAAATGCACTAATGCTATTTTTAAAATGAAAGGGCTAAAAAACTTGACAAAATTTAAAGGTCTTCAGCTGGTACTGAAAGACCACAGTGTAAGCACCAGGCAAGCCTCTCCGGGGAAGAGAAAGGAAGCCATTCCACCACCAGGCTGCTATCACTGCCAAGGTCTTCTCCTTAGTAGCCTTCCACTTGACTTCATGTGGGTGCGGGACTCAGAAAAGAGGCAAGACTCAGAGATCTTACAGTCCAGGCAGGTATATATGGAAGGAGATAAGTGAGGTGCCATGGCAACTCACTCTTAAGGGTAAAGGGATCTAAGAGGAGTGGGAAATCCTGAAAAAGAAGATTCTCTAAGCACAACTATGAACAATTCCAACAATAAAAGAGTGTAGAAGACAACAGAGGAAGCCTATGTGGCTTCACAAAAAGTTAAGTGACAATCTACAAGGAAAAAAACATGTACAGGAGATGGAAGCAGGGCCAGGCCACAAAGGAGGAATATGAACAAATAGCAAAGAATTGCAGGGGTGGCATCAGGAAGGCTAAAGCCAGAAATGAACTGAGAATAGCAAGGGATGCTAAGAGCAACAAGGAAGCCTTCCTCAGATACACCCAAGACAAAAGAAACGTGAAAGAGAAAGGTGTCCAGCTACTTAAAGTGGATGGCAGAGTGTGCCTCAATCTTCTCCCACAGGAAAATCTACAACAAAGAGGCTGTTAAAATCTGAAAGTGTGAAGTGGCAGCCCAAGAACGACAGACAAATGGTCAAGGTATATCTAGATTAAATAAACACATTCAAATCACCAGGGCCTGATGAATTTCACCCCACAGACATTAAAGAGCTAGCGGAAGAACTCTCAGAACCACTGTATATTATCTTCAATAAATCATGGAAAACAGGAGACGTGCCAGACAACTGGAGGAGGGCTAACATTGTCCCCATCATCAAAAAAGGTGAACCTGTGGAAAAATTCTGGAGCAAATTATTAAAAAATCTGTCTGCAAGCACTTCAAAGAAAACACAGTGATTAATAAAAGCCAGTATGGATTTATCAAAAATAAATACAGTCAGACTAATTTTTTGACTAGGTAACTTTTCAAATGGACAGAGGGAACACTGTGGACATCGTCTACCTAGACTTTAGCAAGTTTTCAACATAGTGCCGCATGACATTCTGATAAGCAAATTAGCAAAAAGTGGACTAGATAGGAAAACTATTAGGTGGATCCAGAATTGGCTGCTGAATTTGGACACAAAGAGTGCTCATCAATGGCACCTTCTCAGGGTTCAGTCCTGGGCCCAGTGCTCTTCAACATCTTTATTAATGATTTGGATGAGGAAGTTCAAGGAAAGATGATCAGATCTGCAAATGATACAAAACTGGGTGGAATAGTGTACCCTCTAGAAGACAGAATGAAGAACCAGGGTGAACTTGACAAACCTGAACACTGGGCTGAAAGTAACAAATGAGACTCAGCAGTGTCAAGTCTTCCACCAAGGAAAAAAAAACCCAAATGCGTCAATACAAGATGGGAAATGTGTGAAAAAGAAAAAGGACTTTGAGTTCTTGTGAACAACAGACTAAATATGAGCCAACAACGCAATGGAGCTGCAAAAAGGGCAAATGCTATTTTGGGATGCATTAACAGAAGTATTGCATCCAAATCACAAGTTCTCCTATGCTCCTCACTAGTCAGGTCTCATCTGGAATACTGTGTCCAGTTCTGGGCACCAAGATTTAAGAAAGATGTCAAAAATTAGAAAGGACCCAGAGGAGGGCAACGAAAATGATCCAGGGTTTGAAAACACTGTCCTATGTGTAGACTGTGAGAACTGGGCATGTTCAACCTTGAGAAGAGAAGCCTGAGGGAGGACATGATATCCCTGTAGCAGTACCTCAAAGGCTGTCACAAAGAGGAAGGTCTTCTCACTGCTACCAGAGTATAGGACATGGAATAATCAACTCAAGTGCAACAACCCAGATTCAGGCTAGATATCAGGAAAGGTTTCCTCCCTGATAGAGTGATACGATTGTGGAACCAGTTACCTGGAGAGGTCATGGGCTCTCCCATACTAGAAACATTCAAAAAGAAACTGAGTGGGGTGGTGTAAATTGGTTACCTGCAATAGCAGGGGGTTGGACCCAATGGCCCTTTTGGTCCCTTCCAACTCTACTATTCTATGATTCTATGAGATGATCCTTCAGGTAGCCTGGCACCAAGCTGCTCGGGGCTTTGTAAGTCAATACCAGCACTTTGAAACTGGCCTGGAAATGAAGTGGTCACCACTGCTGATCAAAAAGCAGTAAGTAGTATTGGTTAGTCCTATTAGCATTCTTGCAACCATGTTTTGCAGCAGCTGAAATTTCCAAAACATTTTCAGAGTCACCCCATCCTCAGATAAACCACTGCAGTAATATCAAGAGGGAGTTACAGAGCATGAATAGCAGAGCATGAACAGCTAGACATTTTTCCCAGATATTATCATAACTGAGAATATCAACTCAAACCAGAGAGCCAGTGTGGTGTGGTAGTTAGACTGTTGGAATGGAGATCTTGCAGATCGAGGTTCTGATCCTCTACTCAGCCATGAAGGTCTGAGTAGAGGACCAGAACCAGGCCGGTCATCCTCAGCCTAAGCTACCTTGCAGTGTTGTTATTGCGAGGATAATAGACCTATGTACTTCACTTTGGGTTCCTTACAAATTGGAATATAAATGCAATGTAATCCTCCTCCATTTCCTAATCAATAATATTTGGTGCTCCATGCCACTGAGGCCTAGTTCCTTGAGGGTGAAACTAAGAGCACCCCCATACTATAAACCTGAACCTTTAGGAGGCATGCAAGCCCCTTCAGAACAGGCCGAGTATCACCTATCCAGGCAGAACAACCATCCACACAAAGTACCTCCATCTTGTCCAAAATGAGTTTCAGTTTATTGGCTGTCATCCAGTTTATTATCAGTCCCAGTCAGTAAATCAGAACAGCTACTACCTTATTTGGATTTGATGCAAAAGATAGGCAGAGCTGAGTGTCATCTGAGTATTGGGAATGTGTTTGATCCTATCTCAGCATAATCTTTCCCAGTGGTTGAACAGCATGGGGAGGGGGGATAAATAGAGCCCTGTGGCACCCCCTAGCTTAACTGCCAAAGGATAGAGCAACAATCCCACAGCACCACCTTCTGGAGCTGTACAGCCAAGTAGGGGTAGAACTGCTCTAGCACAATGCCTCCAACTCCCACCCTACGTATCCTTTCCAGAAGTTACCATGGTGGATGGTACCAAAAGCCACAGAGAGAGCCAAAGAAATCAACGGGGTCATACTCTGCTAGCGTCTCTTTCTGCAAATATCATCTCACAGGACAACCAAATAAGTTTCCCTTCCAAAAACAGGCCTAAAGACTGAAAGAAATAGATCTAGATATCAGTGTGATGTAGTGGTTAAGAGCATGGGACTGGGACCCAGGAGATCTGGGTTCTAGTCCCCGCTCAGCCATGGAGCCAACTGGGTGACTTTGGGCCAGTCACAGACTCTCAACCCAACCTACCTCACAGGGTTGTTGTTGTGGGGATAAGATGGAGGAGGAGAATGATGTAAGCTGCCTTGAGCCCTTTGTAGGAAAAAGGCAGGATAGAAATCGAAAAACAAACAAAGTTTAAGAGTGCCCAGCATTGGCCTGAAATCACCAACTTAAGCACCTTCCTCAGGACAGAAAAGTTAGCAAGTGGCCTATAGTTGTTAATGTCTTCCAGGACCATCTTTGGCTTTTTTAAGGGAAGACTGATAACTATTTTTGTTAAACTGGCTGGCACAGCTCCTTCTCTCAAAAAGGAATTGGCAACCTCTTGGACCCAGCTCTTCCTAGATATCATAAGCCGTGGCAACATTCAAGCAGACAAGTGGACAACCAAACCCATCCAAGCACTTTCTCTGCTTTCTCAGGCCTCAACAACTGAAACACATCTGATAACACTAGACAATTTGGTCTTCTGGATACCTCTACAGATAAAATGGGATTGACAGTGTTGTCTCAGCCATGACAATTGCAAATGACTTACTTTCAAAATGGTGCATGAACTCATTGCAGTGTGGTCAGATTGCAGAAGGTCATGAACCACTTAGAAAAGTCCAGCTGGCCATCCCTGAGAAAGTGCACTGCTGATGGCAGATCACTCCTTCTTTGCCACCATTAGTGCCACAAAGTAGACTGCATATTGAACTATCGCCTGTGTTCAGGAAAAATCTGCCCTCCACCTGCATTCTAGCTAGCAGTCTTCCCTCTTTCTTGATTGCCCTGGGCCCAGGTGAGATCAGAGGCCAACCAGGCTCTGCTCAGAGGGAGAGGGTGGTTGGTCCCCCAGAGTCATCTGGAATCCATCGGAAGCTTTTAGCTTCCGAGGGTGGAGTGTTTAATAGATCTATCACCCTTGTAGAGGGGAAAGGCTACAAAGAGTCAATTGGGTGTGATCCAATCATGACAAGTGAAGATGCTAATTCCCCCACTTTCAGATCACCATTCTCCAGCCCAGGCCTATTACAGCAGCCCTTCCCCAACCTGCTTCCTGTTTCCAACTATTTTCCAAAGCCCGTTTTGCTCAGCTCAGTAGCTTCTAGTATTAGAGCCCAGCTGAGAAGAAAAGTGCTCAGGGAGAGATATTACAGGTGCTTGCAGGGAGGTTTTCAAAGAGTGGCTATGTAGTAAAAATGATTTTTTTCCAGTTTATTTCAAGTTATTTTACACACCACCTAATGGTGGAGGGGTTATGAAGAAGTCAACAAGTGTTACCAGAAGATACGTTTCCTTGATGGAAATAAATCTGTGGGTTTATTACTATGCCTTTCATAATGCATTGTTTAATAAAAACTCATTACAATACTAAAGTGGAAAGCTAGCATATCACATATTACAGTTTTAAAATTCTGTGAAACCATATCACTCTCCCACTCAGTGCACCATAATCTCCTTTCCTTTTTAATTTTATTTTTGAGTACTTTTAATACCATCTTTCATGCCTAACAAGGACCCTGGAGGTGATTTTCAGCAGTAGAATCCCAATGCACTTAAAATCAGAGAGCGTTAAATGATAGAGCAAAGCAGTTAGAACACAACAAAAATAACTAGCAAGATTAAAACACTCTAAAAGCCTGGCAGAATAAATACATCTTAATCACCCATCTAAAAGGCAATGGAAAGGGGGCTTTCCTTTCTGTAACATCTCTTGTCAGCTAGCTGCACAGTTAGGGTGCAGTCACTAAAACGGCCCTGTCCCTCGAGCCGTTTAAGGAACTTCTCGTGGCAACATAATACAGAGCAAGGGCTTCAAAGAAGATAACAGTATATGGGCAAATTAATGATCTTTGATTCTCAAAATACAGGATTCCAAAGTGGGTAATTCAGATGCTGAATTTGAACTGAAAGAAGAGGTGGGGCTGGAATGCTTGGCTGAATGGCCAGGTGGCTG
Source organism: Varanus komodoensis (assembly GCF_004798865.1). Classification (NCBI taxonomy): domain Eukaryota; kingdom Metazoa; phylum Chordata; class Lepidosauria; order Squamata; family Varanidae; genus Varanus; species Varanus komodoensis. The sequence goes on along the minus strand of NW_025335761.1, from coordinate 44,121,148 downwards.
GTGAGACTCAAACCACCTCTGATTTGGGAGAGACAGTGAAGAACGGGGAAGGTCAGAGGGGCAGGGGTCGCTTTATTAGCCCAGTCATCTAATGTCAAGTCAAATGAGAGGGCCAGTTAAATAAAGCCCAGTGTTCCCACTGTCTTACTTACAAGCAGCACAATGCTCCCCCAGAGTGGACCCAACGCAGTTTGGGGAAGAAGAAAAGAGAAGGAATTCTATCTGGAATTAAACTGTGGAAAGCTGATCTGTCCCCACAACCTTTCCCACCAGCAGATCAAGGCAAGAGGTTTCTGGCTACATGTTAAAGCTGGCCAGCCAGGGCTGCCTGTGTGATACAGTGCAACTAATAGTAAGGTTGTTAACAGAAAAAGCATTTATCAAGTTAATGAGCCCTCTAATTGTGTAGATAGTTCTGCTTATGCCAGAAGCTGATTCCAAACTGATTCCTTGCAACAGGAAAAAGAGGGTGGGATATGGGTTCCTTTAAAGAGCACCTATCTAAATATTAAGAAGATATACTTCGGAATGCTAATGCAGTAAATACCTTACATAATGAACAGATTGCTAAATAATTAAAAGACCTCTCTAACTTGTATGACTTTTTTACAGATAGAAAATAGGTAGCTCAATCTGAGTCATACCCTATTATACAGTCAAGTTCACTCATTTGTTTTTAGCACCTGTTCAAGTCTGTACACTATCCATACTTTCTAAGCCCTCTTATTCCACCCAGTACAGTCATATTGTATCTAAGTGTATTATTAAACCTATTACAAGCACCCCAATTCCCATCCATGTAACAAATAAATGTAGAAAACACAAATGGAAGCATGGAGTGGGTAGTCTCAACAGAGCCCGTGTACACATACATGTGCACAAGCTCTTTCCATGTGATTGGAGTCCTACAGAATGATATGTAAGTTGTGTGGAGAGGGTGGATCCAGGAAGCCTTTTCAGGCAGAAATCCAAGCCTTATCCAGGTATTCTCTTACCTGGGTAGATCAAACATACGAGGAGAGAGAGCACTCCAGCCCTGCCTCCTCTGCTCCTCCCTCTTCTTTATCTCCACATGACCCTGAACTGATTTCCCAGTGTTGTAGCTCATATGGAGAGCCTGCAGAGATTAAGGAGGTTCTTCTCTCCAGACATCATCCTCCATGAGTAGAAGGTGATAGATCCAATGAGAAAAAGAGGCAGGGCTGATACTCTCTCCTTTCTCAAGTGTTTGATCTACAGGGAGTTAAGAAAAGGTCTGAATGGGGCTGTAACTCCCTCCATATGCTCCATAGTCTCAGCTAGTACATGATTATTGCCAAATATATCCCATGGTTAACCCATCCATGCTCACATGCATGCAGTGTGGGATCCAGGTGGTACAGGGGCCAATGTCCTTCGTCTTCAAGGCTCAGCCACACCCTGGGTAGCTCTGGGAAAGGTTCTTATTTGAAACTCTGGAGCATTGTTGCCAGTGAATAGAGACAATGCTCAGTTAAATGGACCAATGGCCAGACTTGGAACATGGTGGCTTTTGAATTGAAAGCTTAAAATAAAAGGGCATCGATCCATTGAACATAATACACCAGTGCCATGGGTGTTCATGTTTAATTAATTCAAAGTTTGTTTGTTTTATTCCATTAATACATTCCTTCTCCCCACCCATCAGGCATTTTCATTCATCTCTATTTTTTATTAAGTAAACAAGGAGCTGAACAATTACACCAAGGGGAAAAGATGCAAAAGGAAACCAACAGCTTTATACTGTGGTGCCAACTTTATTTCATGCATCTGTACAATTTTTGTTGCATAAAGGCAGAAAGGCATTGATGCCTAATCATTTATTTAGTAAGCTTTCTTTTTAGCTTAAGGGATATCTCAGCAGGAAATCTACTGTAAGGACCTATCCTTTCATATATCAAAGCAGTAGAGTTTGGGGCCACTATTATAGGGGATACACTGGAATTCACCGAATCCTGAAGAGCAGCTGTTTTAACGCCGATTGCATTCATTTTTATCTAGGCACAACATTTATAGGTTAGCCTACAACAAAAAGACACTGAGGTGGCTTACAAAATAAAATGAAACAAGATAAATGTTCAGTAATGATAAACAGGCCTTCTCTTACCTAGTGCCCTTCAGATGTATCACACAGTCACACACATCATTCTGAATCAGCATGGCCGATGCTGGTTGGGAGTTATGGGAGTTGTGTTCAAGCGCATCTGGAAGGCACCAGGTTGGGAAGGACTGCTTTAAGCTGTCTTTGAACAAGGAAAGGAAGTGACGGTCCTCTGATAAGTATTGGGGCTGGGGATAGAAAAAAAGTTATATTCACTCTCTTCAAGGTTCTTCATTTTCCACCTTAATGCTCAGTATGCCTTGTTCTTGCTTCTGAAAATGAGCATTTTTCTCTCTCTTTTCATTTAAGCAAGATTTTCTAACAAGAAAAAAAAAATCAGTACATACATGATAATTGTGGCTAGAGCTAAAACTGCTTTAAAATGGAAAGCAGAAGAAACTTAATTGTTGAAGACTGGAAAAATAATTTAGTTGACTATGTAGTAATGGTAAGACTAACCTTGTAGAAAGACAAACAGTCAAAGAAACTAATGATAAGTGGAAATTGTATTACATGCAACTTCTTTCAATCAGGATGCTAACAATGGAAAATATAGGCAAAAAGAGAATAGAATTTTTGAGAAAATTGTTGGCGATTAGAAGAATCTACAGTGAATTTTAACTAAATGCTAAAATGCGATTAAGCAGAAAGGATAGTAATTGTTGATTTACAGCTATTTTTTAAAATACTTTTTTAAAGAATCCTTGGTGTTTCATTGTAGTTTTTACCTTTATTCTTATTTTTTTAACTGTACTGTTACTAAAGTAAATGAAAAAAAATGCAATCTGCTAAACATGTAGCCCAAATGCATATTAATCATCTACAGATTAAAGCATGGTAATGCAGGATTTCATCAGAAATGTGCATTTTCACAAATATAGTCTTTAGAATTCAAATGCTAGCATGGGAAAATGCAAATGTTTCCTAAGCATTATGCTCACGTTCATGATTGGGGTTCCAAAATGGACATGTTTCCATAATTTATGAACAGAAAGTTCTCATACTTCTTTAAAGCGGACACAACTTGATGAAAATTTAGCAGAATGCAGGCAGAACAAGGGGAGCGGGGTTGGTCTTCATCTGATTCACATGTTAATAACATGGAAAGGCATGTATCTGAACAAAGTCTTTGTAAAGCCAGTGTGATGCTTTGGTGATAGCATTAGACTGGAACTCAAGAGATTTGGATTCTAATCTATACTGGTGTTTGGGTGACATTGGGCCCATCACTGACTTGTGGCCTGGCCTACCTCACAGGGTTGTTGTGAAGATCAAATGGAGAGGAGGACTATTTAAGCAGTTTTAGATTTCTTAACTAAAGGAGAAAAGATATAAATGTTATATAACGGGGGTTGCCAGACTGGCTCAACAGCAGAGCCAGATATGGAAAATGTCACATTTTTGTAGCTGCAAACAGGCGCCTTTGGGCAGTAGCAGTGGGCAGCAAGTGGCAATTGGGTTCCCACAGGCACCCACAGGCGGCAAGCAGTGAGCTGCGAAATACAGTGCTGCATGCGGCTCCTGAGCCTCAGTTTGGCCACCCCTGTAATAGAACAACAACAACATGTAAAAGACATTTGACAAAGAAACATGATTCACTCATCATTTATTCCATTCACTGCCTTAAATTTTTAAACACATTATCACAGCCATCATAATATCATAAATATTACATTAAACTTTAGAAGCATTAATTGAGGTTCCCTCCCTTTTCACCTTGTGGTCAAAGTGCCATGTTCCTGTTGACTATAAGATGAAGAATGCTCACTACTGACTGTAGCTACTAATTTTTATGTTTTACCAGTGCTTTTTAAAAAATCAATTTTTTTCTGTAGTATGAAATGCTGCTGAGCTGTCTTTATCTGGAAACGTGCATTTCTACTTGGTTCCAGGCTTGCTTTTTGACTCACTAGCATTGTGTTGCCTAAGCGGAGGGTCCAACTCATGCAGAAGAAGCAGGAGTACAGCAGCAGTACTAGGCACTGCCCAAAGTTCAATTTTATTTGGTTTAATAGCCCATACACCATAATTTAAGAATGTAAAAAAGCACATTATGAAAAACTTGCCACACCTACATGACAGGTTTTACAAAAACTGCTCAAAAGTAGTTTTAATCTTGCAGAATTCAGGAAGAGTTGAATATTTCAACAGCCATTTCTTTAAGAACCTCTCTCTTGCCTGTTTATATTTCAGGCAAGAGAGGAAAATGTGAAAAGGTGTATAAAACTCTAACAAGGGGAAGTTACAAGAGTGTTCATCTAGGGCTATCTTGAGAAATTGGCCCCTCATCTGGGCAGGCACTGCCCAACAACTCTTACTTGAGCTAGGGTTGCAGGAATGAATCAATCCCAGGGTTCTTGGAGTGAATGGAAGCCTCCTTTTAGACTTCTGTTTTTGTTAGTTTGTTTACTTGCATAAATTAGGGTTTGCTGGTTGAACATGACATAAGCCAGGATTCTGGGAAACACATAATGCTTACCAGAAAAGTAGCCAGAAGGGCTATTTGGTGAGTTATAGTAAAAGGACATGCAGGTTATGAACTTTAAATACATCAGGAGACAGAAGCTTGTACCCTATTATTAGGATCTTTTTACTCCTAGATGCCACAAGCCCCTTGCTCATACAGTCCTTCCTGTACAATGAAACATATTATGCAAAGTAATGCCAACAAAATATTAATGTAAAGGCCACAATGACTGAATTTCTCAGTAACAGTTGCCTTGTAGCAGCATTTTTGCATGTTTTCTCCACAGGGATTAAGTGTCTTAATCTTTTACCACACAGGCACAAGCTACAGATGCATTCAGTACTGCTTCTTTTTAAGAAGGGGGGGGGGGGTCCCCTAGCATTGACTTTGCTTTTGGATTTATTAAATTATAAAGAAAAGAAACACGACTACCTGCCAGCCAGCTTTCCCATTCTCTGGTCCCTTGAAGCTCGCAAGAGACCTGGTAGTGTCCAGAGCAATCAGAAAAAGGCAAGCAGAATATAGGACACTGGATAGCCCCAAGTGGGTCCTACTGTCTGGAACTCTCTCCTACTGCACTAGGAGGATGTTGTCTCAGCAGGGAGCTAATGCCACCTGAAGCATTATAGAAACATAGAGTGAGTCAGAAGGGGTCCCCTGGGACATCTAGTCTGACCCCCGGCTCCAGCCGGCTCTGCTCACGACATGACCACCATGTGCATGTCTAGCCTGTCCTTGAACACCCTCACTGATGGGGCCTCACCCACCTCCCATGGAAGCCCACATAGGCTGGTGACCTGTAGTGCTGTCTGCTACACCATTCCTGGAAGAGGTGACTGGACTAGTGCAGAGTCCTTGCCTGATTTTGTACCCTGAAGTGTCTGTGAGGCTGGGGAGAGGGAAGCTTATTTGATTTATCTGTTTGTTATATTTAAGAAGAATCATGCTGAATTACCTAGTCCAGCTTTCTGTTCATGCAGTGACCAACCAGTGTCGATAGAAGATCCACAAGCAGGGCAAGAATTCAACTGTACCTTATACCCCTATTCCCTAACAATTTGTGTACATGGACATACTGCCTCTGATAATGGAGGTAGCATATAGCCAACAGAATTAATAGCTGTTGATACGAGCCTTCTAGATCCTTTTAAAGCTATCCAAACCGGTGGCCCTGTGGAACTGAATTCCATACTTTAACTATGAGCTGTGTGGAGAAGTTGTTAAATTTATCTGTCCTAAGTCTCTTTCATGGAATGATTCTGGGTTCTAGTATTATGAGGGAGAGAGAAAATATCCCTATCCATACTTTCATATTGGCCAACAGCAATTAAACACACATTATACAACATAAGACAAAACAAAAAAGTTTGAAATTTAGAAGTACAGGATGAAATTAGATCAACAATCCAACTTAACAACAGGCATACAAATATTTAAAATACAATAGCAGATTTAAAGCAAATATTCTACTGGAGGCTTATCCTCTGAGCCGGAGGATGATGACAGGACTGTGTTCTCTGGTCAGGATGGCCTTGAGGAAGTGGCCACACCTTTCCCTCTGAATATTCTGCCCCACCCTGGAGTCTGTGGACTGTGTGTCATAACAGCACAGGTCTGGGGTTCAGGCAACCTGGGTTCTAGTCCCTGCTCAGCCATGGAACCAACTGGGTGACTTTGGGCCAGCCATGAACTCTCAGCCCAACCTACCTCACAGGGTTGTTGTGGTGGAGATAAGATTGAGAGCAGCAGGGGGAGAATGTTACAAACCACTTGGAATTCTTTTAAAAAGAAAGGAGGGAAGGAAGGCGGGATCATTTATAAATAAATAAATGCATGTAAGAATCTTTTCTTTGAACAGCAAGATTCCCAGAATTCTAGGAAGTGAAGCTAGAAGCACCATAATGTCTGGTATGGAAGAGGCCACCTCAGAAAGATTATGCAAGTTGCTACCAGAAGATGTAGTGATGTCCACTAATTTGAAAAGGATTAGAGGAATCATGGAGGTTATGGTTATTAATGGCTATTACCGCCAGGACCTGAGGGAACAGTGGGGGAGGGGAACAGGCGTCATATCTTGCTTGGGTCTCCCCATAGGTACCTGGTTGGTCCTGGTGGGAAACAGTTACTGGACATGATCAGTCTTTGGTCTGATCCAGCAGGGATCGTCTTATGATGTTAAATAAACAGCAGTTTCTCTATTTTCATTTGTGAAATGTTGGGGGATATGCAGATGTTCATATCTACAAACAAGAAGGTGGAAGTTATTCAGTTGTTCTTTGCCTTAACAAAAGGCTTGTTCAATATTTGATCCTTTTTGTTTGTCTGTGGCAAATTCTCATATGCCATTCGGCCTATTGAATTAAAAACAGTTTCCTCTACCTTCTTGTTGCTGATGTAAATATTTTGAAAGTTCCTGGTTTGTTTTCTCAGGCAGTATAAAAAAACCAAACGAAAAAATGCTGAGAGAGTTTTCTCTCTGTGTATTGCTTAGTGCAGCAAGTGTCGTAGGAGGAGGGCTGTGAAGGCTACAGATGGAATGCAGACTATAAAAATCCCTCGAAAGCACATGGTGAATGTGTGATGATAATGAACCAAAATTAAACACAGTTCAGTCTGATATGAATCATCTTCTGGAAGTTTAATTGGAATCAAATGATGTGCCATTGTTGTTGCAACAAAGTTAGAATAGTTGGAAGATGGCAAATAAATTGTTGCTGCTGTCTAGATTATTGTATTATCAGAGAGATTATTATATTATTTTATGGGAGGGTGTTATTCATGGGGAAAATTCTACTTTCAAAAAGCTGGTGGGCATTAGAGAGGCTTGAGAAAAATTAACCTTTGCAAATTCCAGTATGAACAGAGTCAACCTGGACTTTCCAGACTGATATACAAATTGGGATTTACTTATCCATCGCCTTTCGCAGTTCCCAAATGTGCAAGAACAATTCTTGTCTCAAAGAAAACTGTGTTATTAGAGGCAAATATGTTTAGAAGCATATATTTTAGGATAGCATGCATTTTCTATTGTTTTGAGAGAAAATTGTTAAAATATGAATGCAATCCAGACTTTTTTAAAAATCAGAAATGAATGTGGGCATGAAATTGAGTGGACTTTCACAGATGTGAAAACCGCTGTGGCCAGACTGGTGCACCCATCACTAATGGGAGTAATCCAAAAAGCTGTAGACAGTGGAATAAGATGGGCAGACATATGCAGGACTGGAGTTAGAACTCCATTGCAATGTGTGTTTCAGACCGGTTACCTGAGGTCAGAAGAATATATATAATTTCTCCTGTATAGAATCAGATTATCGGTCTATCTTAGCTTTGTTTTGTCTACACTGACTGGCAGCAGGTCTCCAGGGTTTCAGATAAGAGTCTTTCCAGATGCTGGGGACTGAACCCAGGAATGCACAAGCCACATGCAAAGTCACTGATCTGTGACCCTTCCTCTTTTGGTTAATTTACTGTTGTGAGTTGCCAACAGGCAAGACATACATGAATACAATATAAAATTATAAAAACTTTGTCCATGCTAGCCTATGGGTGCAAAGCATGTCTCTCTCCCTGCCCATCTGGTTCTTTTAATCCATCAGCTTAGGATCAGATCACAGAGAGGCATTACTCTTATGGCTCTGTAATTCATACCTCAAGTCCTAGCAACTTCATAGTCATGTTGGTCTGTTGCCGTAAAAATACTGAAGAGTGTCTTAAAGTAGCTTGCAGAGAAGCAAACTTTTACAGTATTGCAAGACTCTTCATGGTTTTTGTATTTGATTTTGTGACTTGGACTACCTCTTTCAGGTCCCTGGCTTCAAGGTCTTTGCGCCCCGCTTGACTTCTCATGCTTTTTTATCCCCTGTTTTCCTATTTGATACTTGGCTACTCTAGCTTTGGCTTGAAATTTTCCCATCTCTGCATTCTGTTTCATTCTGGGTTCTGAGGATGGAAGACATTTGGAACAATGGAGAGGGGAGTCAGAGTAGATTCAAACATGCATAGAGTTTGGGGAAGCACAGCCAGAATCTTTCAATATGCCAGGTCTTTATGGCTAGGCATTTAGAAGCAAACAAGATGCCTCTTCTGGCAAAACATGGCAAAGATGTTCGAGATGATGTTCTCTTTCACATTGCTAATACTTGCAATCTAGGAAAGGGGGAGTGACTTCCAACTTCAGAGATCAAAATTAAGTACTTCTAGTTTGAGTCACTTAATCTGTACTCTTCCTTTTTCATTTGATCAGCCCTTCCAATAGCAATTCTAGGTCATGTGCTGTGAAGCAAAGCATTCTTTCCTGATGTTGTGGGCTCGGGCTTCCCTACACAAGGCATTTACTGTGCACTCACCATGCCTCACTCTCTGAAGTTTGCAAGGACTTTTCATGATGTCATCCTCTTTCAGGGACTCTAATGAGTTTTCCAGCCATTTTTGCCGCTATATTAATAGTAAGGAAGGTTTGATATTTTCTGCAGTGGCACTATAGATGCCTAGTTTCTTTTTGCAAATGCACTCTGTGCCACAGTGCTGCCTTGTGTGTAATGGAGTACATAGAACGGCAGAGAATTAAAATGCTGGGGGAAAAGCCCTTGTATGAAGGAGGCTCTAATTCTCTTGCAAAGAAAATAAAAGAGGAAGCCTCAGCAAAGTACTGGGTTATACACCTCATGCAGAGGAAGCCCTGCATCTCCCCTCCATCAAGTATCAGGGAATATAGAATGTCCTGATCTCATTATGGACCTCACAGTAAATTGGGCCAGTATATTCTCATCTGATATATCATAGCTACCTCTCAAGCTGAGGATGTGAGGATTGACAGATGGTGTGGTTTATTCAGCCAAAAGGCTTAGCATGTCATCTGAATCCACCTAATGTGATGCAGTAGTTAGGGTTAGACTAAACATGGGGTGCTGACATAAAGTGAGCTTTATTCAACAAAATAAAAAGTTTCCAACTTGTTTCGGACCACATGAGGGTCCTTCTACAAGGAACCCTAAAAACAATGCAGGTTATTTATAGTCTAAAAATTTCCTGTGTTGAACAGTATAAAGCTTATCAATAATACAATTTTCCATCACCATGCAAAATTCTAAAAACTGCAAAAACTAAACAAAGAGTGTCTTAAACTCATAGAGATAAGAGATTCATATCTCTTAGAGATAAATTGACTGACTAAATATAATGCAACAAGTGTTGTTTATTCTTCAGATGTCAGTTTCCTATGCTATGTCAGATCTGGGAGAAGAAACCAGGTATTTAAGTACACAAAGCCTGATTAGAAACAGCTGTCTTTCAAAAGAACATTGCAAGGTCAAGAGACTCATTAAGGCCAAAAGAAGTTCTTTGGAACTAAGGAAATTCAGCCTTAAGATCCACCTTGGTTCCCTTTCTAAAAGAATTCTGTCTGACAGTTGAACATTCAGAATGAATCTCTCATTCCAACACTGGGCGGTGTTCCCACCATTTCACATCTGATACTATTGAAGAAGGATCTGCACATGCTGAAAAAGTGCACTAGAACATTTTTGTGTTGTTGAACAAATACCTGTTTTAGTCTACCCCTTTGGTTTTGGCTTTCTGGCATTCCTTGTGGAGTTTACCTTTCTGAGACTGGGGAAATCTTTCAGCCATAAGTAACCTTGATCCATTCACAGGACCAATTTGCATGACACAGTCCACTCATCAATGGTTCTTTAACTCTGGAGGAACCATGGCAGATGTGGCCACCATTTTGAATGAGGGGATTGATGGGGGCTTGTGGTGTGCCATGCAAACCTATTATCATGAGATACCAAATTACACAAATGAGGATATGTGAAGCTTGTTTAACCCTTAAATAAGCCACATGTGTACCCAACACATTGCAGTGCTCATCACCCTGATTAGGGGTCACATATTCAAAATGGCAGCTGCACACACGTGGCACACACCAGAGCTCACTGCAGGTTGAAGAAGCCATAACGATCCAACCACGTCATGTGAACCAGGTCATTGTCTCTTGGCCTAACCTAGTTTGCAAGGATAAAGATATTTCACATGATAAGAATACCATGGTAGCGATATTGTGAATCCCCCTTAAGCAAATTCCTGGTCCTGCTTTCCGTCATCACCTGGGGACACAGCCTCTGAAGTTCCTGCCCTGGTGGAATTCCAGATTATCCAGTAACACAGATGCACACACGCTATCCGTTGCATTCCAACTTTCTATTCTAGGATGTTACCACTGACCTTAGCCCCTCCCTGTTCTCGCATCTCCCCGCGTGCCATCACCAGAGTGCCATTTGGCAGGAAAGTGTCCCCTTGTGAGGAAGGAAACACTTGCTGCAACAAGCCGACATTCCTTCACAGAAAGTGAAGTTGTTTCTTGCATCCTCCCAAGTTAAGTTTTGGCAAAGCAAAAGGGATTGTTCCTCTGCCTGTTGGTTTAGCACACCGTGAGGCTTGCATTGTTCCTTCAAAGGGTATTTTCAGGTGTTTCCGTATCCACGCCTGTCTATCTCTCTACCCATCTATCCATCACATTAGATAATATGGACAAAATGAAAGCAGTCAGAAACAAAAGGCGAATGAAGATGAATGTTCGTGTTCCCCTGGGGTTCATGGCTGAAGGAATTAACACAGCTTGGCACTCTACCCTAGCTGTGTTTGTTTCCATGGCAACAGCTACGTACATGTTTCAGACTATCTACGGTGACACAGTTGCAGAAATAGTAGCTTGCAGGTTTCCGATATCGCATCAGTGGGCAAGCAGTACAAACACTATCTTAAGTAAGTGTAAAAGAATTTTTTTACCAATCTAAGCTCTCGATTCAAATGTCTTTTAAGGTTAATTTTGTATAAGTGAGGCTAAGGAGGTAGCTCCAGACCTTGTATTCTGCGTGGGCCCTGGAATGCCACGGTCAAAGTTGCAAGTTGCAGGAGGCTGTTCAAGCAGTCTGCATTGATTTGGGCAAAACGATCACATTTGAGTGAATGGGGCTGAATGCAGATGAGGGGAAGAGCTGTTGAATGAGATGTTTAAGAAGCATGTGGTCACAGCAAGGATGTGGAGCAGGTTTCTTTTCTTCCTTTTTCCTTGTAACTGTGTACAGAGGCTGCAAATTTGTCTTTGCACAATAAAGATTGACGGCTGAATCTTGCACGACTCCAGACTGCCAGTCACTAGTGTGGTAGATGTTTGAATCACAAAGCTCTTTGCGGATTAAAATGATTTAGCCTTCTGCTGACCACTGGATTAATTTGGGAAGATTTGGAGTTCCATTGTCTTCTTTGAATGCTTTACTGAATAGTAGATCCCTGTCATCTAGACATTAAATCATCCTGATTGCTTTGACATTTTGCTGTTACTTTTTATGGCATTTACTGTGATATTGTAACCATGAGAATATATTAAGTTGCAAATATAATTGTCCCAGGATATGTAGCAACAAATGCACACAGGGTGGGGGATTTACCTGCTAATTGTGTATCAATTTGGGGAAAAAATGCACAAAGATGTATTAATGTTGGAGTAAGTTGTAACTCTACAGATTATAGTTGTGTAATATGAAGCCTTTGGATTTACTCTATTGCTGTTCATCATGCATTGATTCTTCTAAAGCCAGGTTCTGTTGTATTATTGTGCAAAACTGATGCTTCCCACTTATCCCTTTGGTTTTTGTAAGAGGCACTTAGAATGAATGAGAGTAGAGGGCACATTATGGTTTCTGCCGGTGTCCTTCCCTCACCATCCCATACATGCTGCTCCATGAATGGGATTCCCCGAGGACCCACTCCCACCCAGCCCCCCACCTGTGCCTGTAGTGGACAGGTGAATACCGGCAATCCCAAACATACATTTTGGACGGCCAAGAACTAAGGTGTCCCTGACATTAATGATTGCTTCAACCTGCTGCTCAACATTTGCTCACATATGTTGAAAAAAGTGGGGATATATTTTCAGGAATTCCCAAAGTAAAACTTCAGCAACTATATATAAACAGTTACCATTTGCGAATTGTGAATGTTCATTGTAATAGCAATATGGTGAGTGATGGCTTATTAATATTATATATTTCATTTCTATACCACTCCATAGCTGAAGCTCTTTGGAAAGTTTGCAACAATGATTACAATACAAACTGCAAATACAATAAAGAAAGCATAGAATTCTTAAGTACAAAATTTAAAACAATTTGAACAGCTGAAACCTTTTTAAAATAGCAAGAATCTCCAGTTGAATGTCTAAGAAGAGGGCAGGCTTAACCTTACACCAAAGGAGAAGAGCTGGTGCCATGTGGACCTCATTGGGTGGATCATTCCATGAGGAGGAGCACCACTGAGAAGGCCCATTGCAATTCTCCGAGCCTCCCTTGGGGGTGACACTCATATGCTGAGCACAGTGACTTTATAGTTTAAATGGATCCAGATCATCAGAGCTGGCCGCCACCCACTCAAGAAGCTTGCCTAGGAAAGGAACACTTGCCACTGGCCTAAAGGTGTTAAGATCTTTTGGTTCCATGGAGGTTTTCTTCAGGAGTGGTCTCAAAGCCAACTCTTTCAGAAGGCACAGGACCATTACCTCTTGGAAGGAGGCATTAATCTTCTCCCTGGCCCAGCCAGTTAGCTTTTGTAAGCCAGCAAAAGTCCATTACAGAATTAATTACATAAACCTATCAAGCACCTTGTCACTATCCTTGAGTAGGAATGTGTGAGGGGATGGGCATCCATTGGATTCTCTAGGCTCAGCTCCCCAGACCCCAGTCTGCTTTCTTACAGCCCTGAGTCCAGGAATCAAGCCCCACATGCTGTGCAAGCAGCATCCCTCTTCAGCACCATGTGCTGTGGAAGAAGGTTGCCAGTTGCTCAACCTTCATTCCATAAGTGTTTGCAGACTTCTTCTCAGCTCAAATCACTTTCTAAAACCAGGCTGAGCACAAGAGGAAATACATGAATGCTAGAGGGACAGATGCCACTGAGTTTCATCTCATCCTTAGTTTTGAATTGTGCCAGCTGAAACATTTCCAAGAAAACTGGATCAAATTGTGTTCTGGGTACCTCACCAGATTCACCTCTAACACTGAAATCTGTCCCAATGGATGCAGGAGATTTTGTCCTAAGTGTCTAGCAATTATTTTACAGGTGGCCTTGGGTAGGTCTGAGGTGTCCTTAGAGTTCACATGCAATAGGCCCTGAGTAACCCTAAAAATCCCAATGGCACACTGAAGACTGACCAGTTGCAGTGAAATGTTTCTTTGCCACCCACATTCCCCTGAATATACCTGATTATTGTCACATAGCAGAGTTCAGTTGTATCCACTAAGAATTTTTCTCCATCTGCACTCAAGCAGTTTCCTATTTTGTTTCATTGCAGTAACCTCCAGGGTACAATGCAGGGCCTTATGAGCTCTATGGCAGAGCGACAGTGCTCAAGAGCAATTGTGTCAATTGCTCATATCATTTCTGCAATCCACAGATTGACCAGAATTTTGACAGCTTTGCCACCCGTATCAGCCCGAACCACTCCCCACCCCCTGTAGAGCCCTCTACCATCTGGATCAATGAATCTTTCCGGGGTTGGCCATCTTAATAGGTCACCCCACCTTGCAGAGAGAAAGAGCCACTGTTAGACTAAACCTCAACAGGTAGTGATCTGGACATGAATCAAAGTCTCCCACCTTCAGATGACCATCTTCATGCCTAGCCAAAAAGAGGAGAACACAAAAACAGATATAGAGTGTGCCCTGTGACATGTGTTGGACCAATGACATATTGTGATGTTCCTGTGGTTGTCATGGAGGCCATGAAATCCTGAACTGCTCCAGGGAAGGTGCTCTCGACATGGGAGCTAACAATGGGGTTCCGATGAAGCTCTGTGGAATCCATCCCTCCAGCATTCACAGACTTCCTCTCATGCTTGGCTGTGTCTTAGAAAGTGAGCCAAGCTGAGAGGAAGTCCTTGAACACTTACAGAATGAAGGTTGTTCTGCTGGCAATCCTAGCCTGTGTTACATGCTGCATTGTGTGCAGCACAAACAAAGGCGGCTGCATGTGACACGGAAGAGGAACACTGCTTGCGCAGCATTTGCAAGGTACGGCTGGATCCTGCATTCCAGGGCAAAGCCTTCTGATTCTCATTGGCAACTCAGGAATGAAGTAATAGGGACTAAGAAGAAAAGTGCCAAATAAAAAATGAAGTTGAGAATATAGTACCTACATACATCAACCCTTGTCATGCAATGTGCTGCTGTTCCACAGCTCAGCATATAATAAGTGTGGGTGGGCATAAAAATTCTAATTTGCTTAAAGCAGCAAAGTCCCTGGGGTGAATTAAAGAGCATGAAACTGAACTCTGTCAGTATCCATCCCTCCAAGGGATAGTGGGATTCCTCTTGTGCTTGGCCCTGTCCTCCAGAGTGAGTTGAGCCAAGAGGAAGTCTGCAAACAGCCAGTTGCACATCTGGAAAGCTGCTACAGCAGCTACAACAACTCAAAAGCAGCCCAAGGAATGAATGTGAATAACGAAGTGGACTTAAGGCACAGTCTTGGCTTGGACAGCCTTAGAAAAGGTTGCCTTTTCAACTCCAACTTTGGAAATGCACTCTTAGGTTGGAGATTGGACTCCAACTTTGGATTGCTCTCCCTTTGCCCTTACAGCTGATGTGGTGCTTTCCACACTGGCTGCAGGTCCAAGGTTGGAAAACTAATCACAGAGCTGAAGATCTGGGGACAGAAAGGGGAGGAAGGGCTCTGCAGTGATACACAAGGGCTCTGCCATTGGTTTGGCCTGTCCTCTGCACATGCCAGAAGAAAAGACAGACATGGTCAAAATAAGTCATCTAAGTCTTTGCAGGACAGAAGATGCAGAGATGACCACCATTTCTGCACCAAGTTTGGAGGCTGCATGCATCCACATTGGATGACGCTACCCAATTGTATTGTTCTTTTTCATAACCTGCAGTGTGTGCTTGTTAACAGATGGGTGGGATATACATATTATATAGAAACAATAGCTCATGGATTCATCATTGAGAAACAAATGTTGTGCTTCAGGATATTGCTTTTATTCATATGCAGTGTTTTTGCAAATTTAATCATTAAACTAAAAATTATGATTAACTAATTAAAATTTCTTCAGTCTGTTGGCAGCTATTGTATTTAGGGTTTTTAAAGTATTGCTTATAGAGCTTCATTACAGCACTCTTTCAAAAGCAGTATACTGAAGTTATTTATCTGGGATAGGACTGCTACAAATGCTTTTCAATTTATTCCAGATAGTGTGCACTAGATTTTAATAAGAAGTTTGTTCAATTCATTTTTTGATCAGGACATACCCAAGTTCACAAATTTCTTCTTTCTTAAATGAAATGGAAGGTACTTGAGATTTGAAAACATTTGAATGTGGAAGAAACCAAAACTAATAGACATCACGACCCAGAGCTTGAAGCCCTGCTCTTAAAAGTCTAGGATTGGTCCCTGTGTGTGCAACTATTTCTGCGGTGCTTAACTAAGGTCAACAGCTCTGCTTTTCTGACAGTTTCCCAGTCTTTAACAGCTGCATGGCAGGCAGGCACATCATGGCTGTCTTGGCTTTGCCGATTGAATTTGACCTCTGCAGATGGATGGGAATTTTGTCCAGTTCCCTTTCTAATGAGAGTTGACTAAAATTCACACATTTCTTCATGAACAGGGCAGAAGGCATTTGGGACTTTAAAGAATCAGAATTGGTATGTGAACCTGATAGAATAATCCATCTCTGCCTTTCACAGTTGCCTCATACTTTTCCTTTTGAATAGTTCTGATCACTTGAGAGATTTCAATGGCAAATTTCCTCTTCAGAGCCAAAGTCCATGGAAGAGCCATTTCCTGGTGGTTGTGGTAGAGGGAAGCTTTAAATCCTGGTAATGGGTTAGGGTTAGGGTTGGTTAGAGTTAGGTTTCAGGACTGACAAACTGGTAACAAAGGGAGCTTCTTGGTGATGGCCCCCCAATTCTGGAAAGATCTCCCAAAAGATCTACTTGGCACCACCAATGTCTATTCAGCACCAGTTCATCTTTCTACTCCGAGGCATTTGAGGAGATTGTGATGAATAGGGAGATGCAAGGCAGAATGCAAACACGTGAATGTTCATTTTGTATCACAGTCTGGTAGTTTTATTGTTAATTATTTTTATGGTTTCAAACTGAGTGTCTGTGTAGTGTATAAGAGCACTGGTTTGGGACTCAGGCAATCTGGGTTCTTGTCCCTACTTGGCCATAGAGGCAACTGGGTGACTTTGGGCCAGTCACAGATTCTCAGCCCAACCCACCTCATAGGGTTGTTGCGAAATTAAGATTGAGAGCAGGATGGGGAGAATGATGTAAGCCACTTTGAGTTTATGATGATATAAGCCACATTGAGTTCATTATTAGTGGGATATAAATCTAATAAATAATAGTTTTGCATTTTTGTATGGTAATGGTTTTATATTACATTTTATTATGTTGTGAGGTATCCAGAGAGCTTGGACTTTGGGGTGGTACAGAAATGGAATGAATGGATGAATGAATGAGGCGTATATAATAGTAGCCTGGCCTTCTGATATAAGAAAATGTCAAGAATGAGACATTCATGGAGGCAGGTGACAGAGGAAGCCTGGTGTTCTCTTTCAAAATCTGTGAAGATCTCTGCAGGAGGATCTTGAAGGTCTTGGTGTTCTTCTATTCCACGGATGATAAATCATCTGTTTATGAGTTTACTTATTTATTTATTTAGAATTTTTGTATGCCATCCCCTCGCTTATAGTCTCGGAACGGCTCACATAAATCAATAAACATAATACAAATGCAATTAAAACCTGGAAACACCCTGGCTGCACAATTAAAACCTATAGATATTAAGCATTATTAAAATATTGTTTGAATAAAAAGGTCTTCGCCTGGCGCCGAAAAACAAATAACGTCGGCGCCAGGCAGACCTCTCTGGGGAGCGCATTCCACAGATGGGGCGCCACCACAGAGAAAGCCCTCCTCCGGGTATTTTGCCTCCTGATGTCTATGGAAGCAGGCGTTCCTTTAGGTATCCAGGTCCCAAGCCGTTAAGGGCTTTATAGGTGATTACCAGTACTTTGAATTGAGCCCGGACTTCAATGGGAAGCCAGTGAAGCTGGTAGAGGACTGGGGTTATATGAGAATAACGCCCAGTCCCCATCAGCAACTTGGCTGCTCTATTTTGCACCATCTGATGTATCCGGACTGTCTTCAAGGGCAACCCCACGTAGAGCGTGTTACAGAAATCCAATCAGGAAGTAACCAGTGCGTGCGTCACTGTCGCTAGGCAGTCGTCCTCCAGGTAGGGACGCAGCTGATGGATTAGCCGAAGCTGATGGAAAGCGCTCCACGCCACCGCAGTCACTTCAGCTTCCAAAGACAGCTCCGGGTCAAGGAGCACTCCCAAGCTGCGGACCCTGTCCCTAAGAGGGAGTGCAACCCCATTCAGGGCAAGGTCCAGGTCCCCTACCCAGGGGCTCGAACCTCCCACCATGACAGCCAGTGGGATGCCATCCTTCATCTGATTTCAGTTCCTCAGCTGAAATAGCTACTAGGGACTGTGTTGCTGGGACACAGGCCCAAAGAATTGGTTTTGGTTTCTTCATTCCTCAAATGAACAAACTTAGATATAGCAAATGAAAAAGGTTCTAGATAACCTTCTTGCTCTCCTGAACTTTTCACAGAGCTCAGAGTCCTCAACATTGCCTGCCTTACAGTACTTTAAAAGATTTGTGCTGTCAGCTAAGTACTTCTACTAACATTATGTTTAGCATTATGTAGTGTTATTTTGCACTGACATTAACCTCAGTGATAACTCACCTTTTCCCTTGAAAATCTGAATCAGACTTTGCATCTTTTCCTAGCCATCATGGAAAGTAAAAAAGAAAAGAGTTCAACCGTGCTGTTTGTTTGAGCGATGGATGCAGTCTTGGCCTTCCTTTTTAGTGACAAGACTAATTGTTTGCTTTACATTTGATTGCAGTCCATTAGTTAAATGTGAATTCAGGGGAAGATGCATCCCTTATAATGGAGTGAATAAGAGAAAAATATGCCAACACCTGAATCATCTGATTTACCAAGTTGACTATTCTAGTGTAAATCACCTGTCAGCTACATATCCAAATATTTATATGCTTTGACTTCAAATGCTTGTAATCCCACTTGAAAAAAATATGTTTAGTAGATACTCTGATTGTCTTTTTTTTTAAGATAAAGAATAAATTTCACATTGCTTTCATGAGTCATCAAAATGCAAAGTAAGCAGGCAGGCATGAAACAAATTTGGGGTCACTTGCTATATTACTACCATACAAATTTTGTTATTATGTGCCATCAATACGTTTCTGACTTATGGTGAGCCTATGAATGAATGCCTTCCAAAACATCCAGTCTTTGACAGCCTCGTACAGCTAGTATAAACTTGCAGACAAATACAGGTGCACTTTCCTTTTCTTTTTGCAGACTTGGACCCATGACTTGGACCCATTCCATGATAGCTTGGTCATCTGGGTTACCCCACTATAGATAAAACTCAGCACAGTGTAGGAATTGAGCCCACTTCTTTCGAAATACAGTGTTCCAAGCTAGAAAGCTAAAACTCTGAAGGTTAACTAGAAGAAGAAGAAGGGTTGAAATGCATTACTGAAATGTCCAGGTTAATGAGTGAGATTAGTCAAGTGGTTGTTCAGTACTAGACCACCTCTGATTCAGGGAGAAACACTGTAGAACAAGGAGTGTCAGAGGGGGAGGGGTGTGAATTCATCAACCCAGTGTGTCATCGTCAAGCCAAATGTGTGGACCAATTAAGTAATGTCTGGCATTTCCACGTTTGGCCCACAAACAGCACAAACTTCCCTAAAGATGAAGCGACCCCCCTTTTGGAAGGACAAGGAAGAGGAGGATTCAGTTTAGCGTCAACTCCTGACATGGGCAAAAACTTACTCTGTCAATCAGAGGGATCACTAGAGATCAGTACTTTGATTGGTGCTGCTTGTTAACTACTTTATTATTATTCATGCTATATTGCAAAACCAGCCCTGACTGATCAGTTCAGCTCAATAAAGGACTGAATTTTAAAAGTTTTTCATTTTAATCTGATGGATAGGGAACAAGGGAGAGAGATGGCCACAACACATGGAGAGTCACCAGTGTGGACTATGAACTGTCTATTTCTCCTGTATTTGCACCTAACGGTTAAAGACTTGTTGGAAACCAATTCAGTGTGAAATAATCTTAGATTCTGAAAATCAAGCATACTGAAAGAGAACTTTTGAATTTCCAGAATTTCATTTGGACCTGCATCTCAGATGTTACAACCTTAAGGGAAGGGATGTGGAGAGCAACATCTTTGTTTTTGAAAGATGATGCTCTTTCATTAACTGTATAAAAGTAAATAAAACAAGCATACCCCAAGAAGCAAGCACAGACAACTTCTTGTATGTTTTAATTTATTAAAGCCTTCTAAAGATGTACATGTTGAGCTATAATACACAGTACAATTAAAACATAATTAAGGGAGCAATTGAAGCATTTCTTTATCTAATCTTGATAAAGCATTGGAAAACACAAACAGTAAAGACGTGTTGCAATTTCAAAAATAAGAGCCTTTTCCTTGCGTTACAGGATGTTTTTCTCTCCCTGTGCATAGATAAGAACATAAAAAGAGCCCTGCTGGATCAGACTAAGGGTCCCTCTAGTTCTGCACTCTGTTGCCACAGTGGTCAACCAGCTGCTCACAGGGTCTCATGAGTAGGGCATGAGTGCATCAGCACCTTCCAGTCCTGCTTCCCAGCAACCATTGTAGGCACATAATGGTTGCTGGGAACCATCTTACACTGCAGGTGGCATATAGCAATCAAGGCTAGTAGCCAATGGTAGTCTTTTCCTCCATGAAGGTGTCCATTCTCCTCTTCAAGCTGTCCAAACAGGTGACCACCAGTGCATCTCATGGAAGTGAATTCCATAGTTTAATGCTTTGTTGTGTGAAGAAGTGCTTCTTTTATCTGTCCTGACACTCACCCCAATCAGCTTCATGGGATGACCTCACTGGGTTTTGGAATTGCAGGAGAGAAAGAAAAATATCTCCTTTTCATACCGTGGGTAGAGAATGGCCCCTTTTCAGCCCCTTTCAGCTGCAGTTTTGGAGCCATAATGCTGTTGGCTTGTTTGAAAAAGGTCATTTTCCCTCCATGTAGCAGTAGTGTTGCCACAAAGCTAACCAGTTGTGTATATGTGTGTTGGTTGGTGTTGGGGATGAAAGAGAGATTTATTCTTGGCATGCTTTCCAGCTCAGGATTGCACCAACTCTTCAGATGAGGGCTGCAGTGGTTGGGAAATGGGGAGTGTGGGAACTGAGACAGAGGAGGAGGGTGAGGTTATCTCAAGGCAACCGTCTCTAGGTGTTCAGACAGACCACAAGAACAGTCATGGTCTGGAAGTGAAGGGAGGGGACCAAGGAGAGGAGGAGGAGAAGCCTGGTCTGGTCCTTGACTGTATGACATGACATTGGGCTAGAAGGCCTATGCAGTTAGAGGGTCTGCACAGATCTAGGAGGCCAGCCCTTCTCCAGAGGGATACTCCCAGCGGTATGGAACCAAGAGTTACTACAAGGGGATACTTTTCAGAAATAGTTTCTAATTTGGGTTCAATGAATTACTTTATTCATGCACAGACTTGTCTTCTTGTGCCTATAGTTGTTAGCTCTGAATTGGAAATAAAGAGCTCTTTTGCTAAGAGACTCTGCGTTGTTTGAAATGGATAAGAGGAAACCCAGCTCCCGACAGCTGGTACTGAAAATGTTCACTTCAGAACATTCAGCTCAGCCTAAATATGTCAAATAACATTTGATACCAATATCAGTGGTACCTAATTAAAATCAACAGTGGCCTTAAAACTATTCCCTGAAAACCACCAGCAGGAAGAGTAAAAATGTATTTGGAGTGACATTTCCAATGATAATTTGGTAGCAATTGCTCATTTCATCTATCCCTCTAATGGAACTGATTAATTTGTCCAATACTGGAAACAAATAAAAGAATCTGGGGTTACTCAGGTGTATATGAGCTAAGAATTGCCAAGACCACATCATTCTCTTACATTAATTTTTCTGAGGTTTTAGCTCAAACGCATTCATGATTGACAGCAGGAATGCCTGCCGATCTGATGTGAGAGCCCATTTTGCTATGCATTAAGAAAAACAAGCAAGCAAGCAAGCAGTCATTTACTTTTAAGTTAACAGTAAACTTGACAGAGTGTCTTCTAACTAGAATTCTTGTTTTGCTGTGTATACTTCTTCTCCTTTTGCCTGATAAAGGGATAAAGTGCAAACCAGGTTTCAGAGAGGGGTGCCTGATTAATCTGTCTGCTAGGTACATATGGAAATAAATTAGCAAATGGTCCATCTGGGACTGCACTACTGCAGAGATGATAAATTATTGCCATCTTGCATGGCTGTATTACTGAGGCATCAGTGGGTTCTCTAGTTCTCCCTGAAAGGCTGATCACATGAAATCACCGCAGTTCTGGAATTAAGGTTGTTTTTAGGTGGTGTAAGCAATTTTGTAGAGGTTTGGAGGCCGACTTTTATTAGGGCTTTGATGAGTTACTTTCCACGCACGTGTGAGTGTGGAGGGGAGCAAAGGTTTCTGCCACTACTTCCATCTTTGTGCCACTGCACAAACTTCCCTCAAAATTTGAGGATGATCCTTGCAGTGTTAAAATGTCTTTTCACCAGACCTACTTGATGATTGGGATTTACGACCCAAGGGTTACTATGAAGTGTGGATGAGAAAAAGTTTTAAGTGAACTTTGTCACCTTGTCTGGCATGCATCTCTACAATGAAACAGGAAATCTTTAATTGCTGTACAAGTGTCAGCAGGTGATACACTGAAAAGTCATTTGGTGAAGCTACCAAGCCTCCTGCATAGCTTCCCACAAGCCTTGCAGGGTTCTGAAGTGGGGATGCTGCAAATGTTCAAAGGGGCAGGTGCCCCTACCTGGAAGCTCACAAACGAGGCTCACAGGGCCTTACTCATCCTGACTCTGCAAGTGGCTGCTACTGCCACTTCCTGCCCCTGCTGCAAGGACCTGAAATTTACCTTGTGGCATGGAAAGCAGGAGGAACAGTGGACACTCCTATCCCCCAGGACTCATATTTTCCTTTGGGACCCATATTTTCCTGCCAGGTACTGCTATAGAACTGTCAGCCCCAGAAGCCTCCAGGAAACTGGCATGATCTGTGTGCTTCCTTCCAGCAGCTTTTCTTCCCTGAATCCCTGCATTGACAGGACATCTGACAGATGGCTGCAGCAGCACATTCTGTTCCCAAACAAGACAGTATGAAGACTACCCTATTGCACATTAGCCTTAATACATGAGGAATGCCACTCAGTGTGCAGGTTCACTCAGTTGGCACTGGGTTGCGCCACTGGTTTTGCATGCCTCACCATTTCCCGTGTTCTCTCCAATCCCCAAGCCACACCCCTGCTCCCTACTCTGCTATCTGGGATCAGTTGGGATTCCTCTGCATGGATCACATTTGGAGGTAACAGTGGAGATTCCTTCAGGGGCTGGGTCTTGGAGGAATCCAAGAAGGCTGGGTTTTCCATCTCTGCTTTAAGAAGTAATATAGGGCCAGGGGGATTTCCTTGTGAAATACATCTCTTCACTGTTGCATTTTCTGCAAACAATTTACTTCCCATTCCAACAACTTTATTTTATTTTTAAACTGCTCAATAGCTGAAGTTGTCTCTGCAGTTTAAAAAAATACAGAAGTTACAATGAAAATACAAATGCAAGAAATTTAAAAGAACTTAAAAGTTCCAACATACAAAAGAATAAAAGAGTTTAACATTTAAAACATGTTCATTAAAAACTAGACCTATTAAAGCAGCAGACAAAACCTGTCATCTACCATTAAATGCCTGGGAACAGAGGAGAGTTTAAATGTGATGCCAAGAAGATGACAGTGTTGGTGCCAGGTGGGCCTTAGTGAGGAGACCATTCAACAATTGGGAGGGGTCACCACTGAAAAAGCCCTCCTCCTTGTTGCCTCTTTCTGGATTTCGCTTGGAGGGTGCACCTGGAGGACGACCCCGGATGCAGATTGTAGAGTCTGCATAGATTGAAATCAGAAGAGGTATTCCAGCAGGTATTGATGTCCCAAGCCATGTCATGCTTTATAGGTTGAAACCAGCACCTTGAATTGTGTTTGGAAGTGAATAGACAGCCAAGAATATTAAAAGCTCTGTTGATTAGAATTAAGCAAAACTTTTATAAATTAGTATGGAAATGGTACATGGCACCAACATTATTTTGTATGAATAATAAATATTCTAACTTAACTCGTATGTTGTGGATGAAATATGGGTACCTATTTCCATATGTGGTGGGAATGTGAAAATATTAAGAAATAAGTGTATAGACCACCAATGCAGGCATCCCAGAATTAATGTTATATGTTTGGACTTTTTGGTTCCAGTTATTAATCTGGCTGCTGCACTTTGCACAATCTTCAGCTTCTGAACTTTCTTCAAACTTGGTTTGCTTGAAGAGAAAACCTTAGAAGTCATGCAGAAGTTTCTAGTAATAGCTCAGAAATGTTCAGAAATGGTCTCACTATCCAGCATTTAGATATGCATTTAAGTTGTGCTTTGGGAGCAAAATAAACTTGCCAGGAGAAAACATTAGAATGATGCATATACTTTTATATATACAAAACTATGGTACCAGTGCAGTCTTCTTTAGGTATTAATTTGGAATATGCAAGTGGCAATTACAAGTTCTTTATTTTGATAGTGGATAAGAGAGATTAAGTCAAGCTTGCATAATTCCACATTCAAAACTGAAATTTGATGCTTTGTTGAGTGAGTGCAAAAGCCAATATAACAGATTGTTTGGCGTCTGATAACTGAGTCTCAAATTTTGGTTCTTTTCAAAATATTTGTAACATGTTTTATTTTGGTTTAGTTTCTTAAATTGATTTACTGTGGATACTTATGCAATCTGTCTACAGCCACATTCAACAATATAAACCACACGGTTTCCATTTTTATGCAGATATACCAAAGGTGATAACTTGAATAAGAAACAAAGTAAATTTCTTAAGGAGAATTAACAAGATCCATTCCATGCAGGGGTGTGTGTGTGTGTGTGTTCAGCTAAATGGATTAAAAACTGTCTACATAGTTCATCCTCTTGGAATTTGTACATATTTATATATATAAAAGCTTTCTACCTACCGAATTTGATATACTGCAGTTAATGCTTCTTTTCTGACACTAGGTGTCACTATTATACTGTTTCTACAGTCAATAGGCCTACAGGGCAGCCTGAACTGTCAAAATAAAGAAAATAATCTACATTCAGACTCTGTGGCAGGAAGGTAGAAATTCTCTGGCTGAGACTGCTGTCTGCTTATACAAACACAGTCTTAGCTGCAAAAGCCAAAGGTAATTATCAAATGAAATAATTAATATTTGTTCACCAAGTGCTGTTGCAGGATGTGGAGCGATCTGGGTCAAAACTACAATGTAGGGTGAGCTAAATTTAATCCTTTACCATGGTTGTGGTTCAGACAGGAAATGCTCAACCGCTATTTAATAAACAGAACTTAGCATAGAAGTAGGTTGGCCTTGTGTAGCGGAAAGCTTTTCCATCAGGAAAGGAAGAAGCATTCTGCAAGCCCTTAATGTTTTCATCTTCCCTTCCCAACCCTTTTCATTTGCTGTGTTTTTAGCCTTCAGACAGTGATTGCCTTTTTTATTTTTATCTTTTAGCTGATTGCACATGTACAGCCCCAGGAGTCTTCTTTGTCGAGTAGGGGGATAAAAATATTTTAAATACAGAAATTAATATTTGAAGGGCTATCAGAGAAGTGCCCTCTACCTGATGGCATCTGCTGCCCAGTCCAATTCCAATTTAAAGATGTGCAGGGGAGAGCAGGACCTTGAAATTGTGCCTCGGTGTTCTCTGTCTTCCCCAATGTGGTGTGATGTATTTCTTTGTAAACAATAGTAATTATCTTTAAATGAACATGTGCAAATGTGATGCACACCTGTTCATCCTTGTCCTCTTTTTTGGGGGAGTTTTCATGTTCTTGGCAAGGAGTAAGTTCAAAGTTCAACTATGTATTCAACACAGCACCCAATATGAACCACTGATACAAAGATTGGGTTCAGACAACATGCTATCCCTCACTTAAGGGCTGACCATGGGTCATGGTTGAACCATGATTTTTTCTTGAAATAGGGTCATTGTATTGTCTGAATGCAACTAAGATAATAAACCATGGGAAACAATGATTGTTCTCAACCCCACAACAAAGCTTCACATGTAGAGTATGGTTAAGCTGAGGCTTGCTGGCACATCTGGATTTCAGCCAGGACAATAACACATGGTTCAACAACAACTACTCACAGTTCAATGACAACCCACATTCAATCCATACTCAGCCCCTGATTATGATGTTGCCAGAACCCAGTCACTGGCTTGTGTTGTTGCCCAGGCACAATCCCACCAACAGTATTCTGCTAACCTTTAGTTTCCTAGCCAGCAGCCACATTGGGTGGGCACAACAACTCTGGATCTTAGGATTAAAGTTCCAGGTCCTGCAGCCCAGGGTTGTAAATGAGGGAAGGACCACCTTAGGGAACAGTAGATGAGGGGCCTGTGGCAGGCAGGCCCATTCCCAGGACCTGGAGTGACATGGGAATTCTGGGTCACCCCAGGATGGTTGTGGTTGTCCCACCATCCTTTATTTCTACCTGTTTTTTAAAATAGCATTATATAATCTGTACCCAGACAACTGGACAAGCTCATCCTTCCAGTGTTTTCTTTAAGTTTCAAAATATATGGTTTGTACAAGAGCTTTCAAAATTGTGCTTATTCCCAAGAAAACACGTTTGGCATTAGGGCCATGGAAGCAAATTCCATGTTATTCCTATAATGGTGCTAGAATTTAGATTAGGAAAATGAAAAACAGCACATGCTCAGAGTATTTGTTTTATATCAGGGTTCCTCCCTGCCCCAACCTATCAACAACACTGAAGCCATTGTATTGCATGATGAAGAAAGTGGAGAGTGGAAGAAGAAAAATATTGCAACCTGGGGAGAAGACACAATACGTCTTCTTGATTAAGTCCAGAATCAAGCTATCACTGACTCTGGAGTCCAGGTGTTAGCAGTTGCCAAGCCCACCTCCTGTAGTCCCAGCAGCTCATCAGAGTGCAGCGGTACACATATCCATGAGTTGCCTTCCTCTTCCCACTGCCCAACATCCCCAGGTAGAGGGAGGAAACTGGAAGGAGCCAGCTACCTGTAACTGGAGCATCATGAGCAGAACTTCTCATTTCAAAGCACTAGGTCAATTTGTTTGACCAATTTCTCCCCTGTAGTCACTTCATGGTGGATGTGCATGTTGGAACTCAGATGTAAGAGGGACAGTTTTGGCCAATTATGAGTTCAGAGAAATACAGACCTTGTGGAAGGAACAGGGTTGTGAGCAGTGCGGCTTCATTACATGGCAAATAATAAAACAATCTTGGAAATTACTGTCATTGAGGATAAGTACTAAAAATAATGAAAGTTTACAAATTCAAGTTTAATAGACCTTCCTTGAGATTAGGTTGATCTATTAGATTTGCACTCTGCCTCCCAGATAGTCTTGTTGTAGTTAAGGACTTTTGAAAATAAGAAGTAAAATTCACTACATGACAGGTTTTGAGCTTCCAATCAGGAAACCCAATAAAGTGAGTGGAAGTTATCCTGATTAATCCTGTTTTCAGGAAGGAGACACATTGATGTGCTGTGAATTGTATGAGCCAAATGCCGAGCAGCAGGCTACCAGAACAGCACACCACCATGCTACCAGCAGAGCCCCTGTTTGCATGCTAAATGTTCTCAACCCATGGGCATCTCCAGGGAGGAAAAGCACATCACCAGTAGCAGAGCTTGAAGAGCCTTTCTTGAGGTTTAGCCCAGAGTTGGCCTCGCCATAAGGCAGAGTGAAGCAGTTGCCTCCAGCCTCAGATACTGGGAGGTGACAGCAAGAGCCACCATCTTGTTCTTTGCCTTTAGTAGCAGAATGTGTCAGGGAGCTCTGACAGAGTCAACGGGTGTCATTTTGCTTTGTGCAAGGGAGACACTCCGTTTTGCTTGGATGTTCCTTCAGCCATAGTTACTGCTTATATCAGTGTATATATTTAAGCAAGACTATAATTTTTTAATGCTTCTGTGAACTGGCTTTTTTTCTTATTGTTTCCTCTTGTTATATGTGCAAATAAATCAGCAGAATTCCCGAACAGGGTTCTTTATTCATTTTCATTCAGTCAGTCAGTCAGTCATTTGTTACATTTCATTACAGTCCAATAACCAGTGCTGTGGGAAGTTCACAGCATGAAACAACGTAATATAAACCTTTAACATTCAAGAATTTAAAACAGTTTAAAACAAGTAGTAATAAATCTACCAGGACCTGATTTACTGCAAACAAACACTAAAACGCTCCATCATGTGCTGTCAGATAACTAGAAAAAGAAGAAAGTTGAAAAGCTGACTATGTTGGCACCAGATGGATCTCACTAAGGCAAGGTCTATCTGGTGGGGCCACCATGAAGAAGGCCTTTTTCTCAGTTAAAGTAGACAAAATTTATTCTGTTCTTATGAATGCTCTAGAGTGTCCAGAGTTCACTCTAGGGTGGGCAAAGTCCAGCCATTAAAGGAAGGACTATGATGCCATGTTGGCTATGGTGGTGGAAAACACTTAAAAGTACTGCAAAATAGAGGTGTAATGTGGAATGACATTTTCAAAAGAGTATGTGTAAAATTAAGAAATAAATGAGTAGGAAAACTTCCCTTTCTCCTTCCTTATCTATTCTGTACCTTATAGAAACAATCTACAACTGGAGAGTGGATATGAAGAGTCATAAATATCACATCCATTCTTTTAAGATGTTTTAGCGATTCATATAAAATCGATATTACATATTGTTAACATTATTGACTTTCCTTTGACTGAGTGGGCATGACAAGCCAACATGAATGGGCAAGCTATTAACTGAAGGATGCAGACACGGTGCTACTGCCGTGCTGACTGGTCAAAAAAGGTAAATGCAGGCCCAGATTGGAAAGGTGAAAGCATCTATGTACTTATGGTATTGAAGAGATTTCTATCCTGCAGAATTTTTGAATTCTAACATGTTGCATCATGGCTTTGGGCAACGACTTCCTCCATGATCAGCACAGTAAAGATTAATCCAGGCTTTATAATCAAGAGCAGCAGTGGAAAATCTCAGGGCCAGGGCCAAACCTGAGCCTCCTGGGGTTCTCCTACTTGGCTCTTCCTCCTGCCTTCCTCCCCTTTCCACAGACCGTCAATTGTTTGATGGTTTCCTGGTTTTCATGAAGTTTTCCTCCCAATTTAAAGGGCCAGTAAGTAGACCCCCATTCTCATAAAGTCTAGCTACCAGAAGGGTTTTTTTTTGTTGTTGCAGGGGGGTATTTGGCAGGAATGGGACCTCAAACATGGCATGTGACCATTGCACTGAAAGAGGCTCAAAAGCCCTGCTCGAGGGCAACAAAGGTGCTTTCAGAAATGGTGCAAAGCAACTTAGAGGGGGGAGCCTTCATCCAAAAGAAGAAAGTCCCACCCCAAGCGGATTGTTGCATTTCAAGAGAAAAGATACTGATATCAAAGCCTCATGTATATATTGTCCCGAAAGTGCTGAAAACCATTTTGTACGTCTGTGCTGCATGTGTCAGCATGGTGTCATCATGGTAATTCAAAGAGTAATTCAACCGTCTCTGGAGAAAGTGTCCTAAGATGCTGCTACGGGAGCCTTGTTAATAGGAGTCATAAATCCCCGAACATGGCTGTAATGTTTCAGGCCTGAAATTTTAGTGAGCAGTAAACGAGTCTGCAATATTTTGCCCAATGTACTGTTGGAAAAAAGTTGTAATAGATTTTTTTTCCCTGAGTATATGCTTTTCTTTCTGATGAGAAGTGTTGGGCAACTGTGGAATTGGGCAGTAGAATTCAAACAACAAAAAGATCCAGAATCTTGAATTGTAATCTAGATATGGTCATATGACTGGTCAGAAATATTTGTATTTTTAACACATGCCAAATGTGAACTGTTCTGTCTGTCAGAGGAGGCAGGAGGAAACTTGTTGATCATCATTTTCAGTGCACCAAAAAACAATGAGGAGGAATTCAAGTAGGCTCCCTCCACTGATGGGAAGCCTGTGCTGGTGAAAAGGAGAAAAGCACAATTTTCAGAGTTTCCCCTTCCTCCCTGCAGCCTTCTATACAATCCCTACACAGCCCAAACTGTTGCAGGGGGTTCACCTGGGGTGAAAATTGCTGGCAGCTCTTCTCCTGGTGATGGGAGCCAGCTGAACATTTTTGGCTCTGTGGGCACTTCTGGAGTGAGTGCCAAATGGATTCTCCAAAGATGGCTGTCATGGACGTAGGAGATGTAGGAATGGAGAGGTCCACTGCCAGAATGGCTGCCATGTGTCCCACGACAAAAAGCCCGTTTCCTCGAAGGCAAATTGGTGAGATTACTAGAGATGTAACTTTCCAGAGCACCCACGTATGAGGCAGTGATGGCATCCGAGCTCTAAAACAGAAGAGCACACTGTTGAACCCAGATAGAGATGTGCCCTGCTGTGGCTGGCTCAGGCACAGCAGAAAGAAGACAATACAAAGGCAACTCAGTGAGTAAGAAGATGGCCAAGCACAGAGGTTTCAGTCTGGACAGAAAACAATCTGAGGTAGGAGTTGGAATAAGCCAGCAGTGGTCAAAGGCACAGTACTGCTGGTAAGATGGGATTTTAAAGGGAAGCCCTGAGGCATAGCCAAGATCCAGACATGGGTGAACAGTCAAGCACGGTCCTAGACACAGAGTCAAGCAAGTGTCCAGAGGCACAGAGGCTCAGTCCCAAGGCTGGATGAGGAATACAGGCACTGGAGATGAAGTTAAGGTGTTATTCCAGCAGTGGACTAGACCGATGTGGAAGGACAGGCTTGTGTAGCCGTAGCTCCCACAGCCCCACCTAGGGCTGAGCTCCATCACAGGCCCTGTGCCAGAATTCCTGCTCCTGAAGGACCGGAGACCTTTGCTCTTTAGGAGCTTTCTTCAGTACGTGGGCACTCCTTCACCCAGTTGTGTTCAACCTCCTCTTTCGGGCTGGGCGTTCTCTCTGGTTGGGTGTTGCTCAGCCTCCTCCCTTGGCACCATGGCTCAGGCATATTCCCCAGAGTCCATGTGCATGGCTTCCTCAAGGTCCACCACTATCAAGAGGCTTGGTGTAGCCTCCCTGATCATCCTGGATGGGGCTGGACTGACAGTAGCCTCAAAATGCTGCACATGGTCTTCAGGCTCGGCCCTCTTAGAGAGTTCATCTGAGGAGTCATCAGGGTCAGGCATAACAAGATGGTGCTGGAAGGTAGCCCTTCGCTTTGCAGCTTGCCAACCTCCCAGTTCTGTTTTTGTTTTTAAAATTAAGAATATGTTATGGTATACAATAAAATTCAAGAGAAGCAGGGAGCTTGGTGAGGACCAAGGGATGTATCCATAAGCACACTGATGACCAGCGGTGACACACTGGAGACCCCAGGCCTAGATAATTGCCTGGATGTAACTTTTGGGTATGATTTAAAATCTTAATCTAGTCTGCTGAAGGCTTTGTCTATAGCCTGGACGTTGTGCAAGTCTGATCGTTGTGCAAGTTTGGTAGGAAATGTATAAAAACAATTTTTGTCTCTGTTCCAGTTTTTCTACTTTCAGAAGATAAGGATCATCACAACTTTCAGGTTAGGCTATTTAGCTGTTTTCTGCTCTAGTGTTGGCTAATAGATATGTTCCCATTGATTTCAGACTAGTGGCCAGAGCAGAGCTGAGCAGAGCAGATCAGTTGAAAAGTAAAGTTAAACAAGTGCCCTTCTTTTTCCACTTAGCTTAATGGAAGTGTTTGTGGGCAGGCCCAGCCCTGGTGCGATGGCACCGATGTGGAACAATTTGGAGCAAAGATGGCTGTACCTCTTAACATTTTGTTTTGACTTTCCAGTTAGTTGCTGCATGGGACGGTTACAATCAAAACACAGTCACTGACCTCTAAGCTTGAAATACAGCAAAGAAGGGATATTACTCTTTATTTTTATTAAAAGAGAGAGATTTTCATGTAGATAAATTGGAAGGCACTAGAACTGATTTTGGATAAGTGCTCAACTTTGTTTCACATTCCCCAAGTGACTTACAGTACTGATTCGGCACAACACCAGGACATCACTGTGTTTATGTACAGCTGTCCAGTGTGGTTAAAGTATCTTTCCTGTATGTTTATAGTTGGCGACAGTTTTGAGTGAGATGTCCGTGCCTGCGGATGTGCTACTCATTCATTCATCAAAAATCTGTGCAAACTGGTGCATGACTCAACAAAAAAGACTACCTAAAGGGCACTACTAAGGAGAGGGATGGAGGGAGGGAGAGAGGAGAGATGCTTGCTTGGCAATATAAAGTGTTAGTCAAGGCCTGGGGATTTCGTAAAAGCTCTTCTTTATGCATCAAGATTGCCAGTCAGGAATAAGAGGACCCTAATGGTAGTATTGCAGTGATTTACCCTCAAGCATTGATTATTTGTTGATTTATTGGTTGCATTTCTATATTGCCCGAAAGCCAAAGCTCTCTGGAATGTTCAGAACCATTAAACCTATAAAATACACTATAAAAGTTTAAAACAGTTTAAAACAGCCGTATAAAGTAAAAGCCAAAGTAAAACCTAGCAACAGGGGTAGATGGGGGAGAAGGTTCCAACCCATCACCTGCACACACTGGTCCAGATTCATATTAGGATCTTGCATACTCACTTATACTAAAGTGTAAAGGGATTGGGGTGACGTGGGCTAAGTGCCTACTTAGCCATGCAACACGCTGGGTGACTTTGGGCCAGTTGCTCACACTCAACCAAACCTACCTTACAGGGCTGTTGTTGTGAGAACAAAGATGGAGTGGCAGAGAACTATGTAAGCTACCTTGGGTTTCTCACAAGAGAAAAAAGTGGTGGAACACAAACACAATGTAATGTGAAGGATGCAATTTAATAATGTTGATGTAAAATAAAAGTTACAGTTTATTTAACATAGTGTGCTATTTAGCCTTCGGGGTGCAAAAGAACCTGTTGGGGAAGCAAATTCCTAAGGAGTGAACGACCAAGGGCAACCATCCAGAACAGGGGCAGACTCTGGGAAAGGGAGAGGTGGAGGAGCTAATAAGAAAGCTCTTACAATGTATCTTTTAGCTTGCAGAGATAAGTTTTATCACTGAATATACCAAGCCACATTGACTAACTTTGTTTGAAGTGTAACCATG
The DNA here is from genome assembly GCF_004798865.1 of Varanus komodoensis. NCBI lineage: Eukaryota > Metazoa > Chordata > Lepidosauria > Squamata > Varanidae > Varanus > Varanus komodoensis. The sequence continues at coordinate 44,088,186 of NW_025335761.1, read as the reverse complement.
AATAATTAACATTCATCTGCACTTGTTAAATAAACTAGCAAAGTGCATCAGGAGATACATTATCCATGCCTTAATTGAAGCCATGGACTTAGTCCTCATCCAGTAAAGTGCCAAGTGCCCTGCGCCCTTTATTTACTGCTGGGAATTGGGAGTACCCAGTAGAAGGTTGGAGAGGGGGGACACCCAGGCCCTAACAATTGCACAAAAGGCATATAATGGTTGGAGCCCTGGAGTCATGTACAAGTGAATGAATTTTATGTAGATATCTCAAGGTCTTTAGAAGAAGTGTAAACACTGTGAAAACTAAGCTCCCTTTCTGAGTTATAAAACTGCCAAACAAGCTGATAAACTTGACTGGCACAAAATCACTGATCAAGCTGAAGAGCTGGGTTTTGCAAATGCATAGTGGAGAATTGTCAGTTGTCTGATGCTTGTAACCCTTTGGGTTGGGTCTGGGACTTTTACTAATGCCACCATTGCCATGGTTATTAAAACTTAATATTGTCAAAATGCACTGTTTCCATTTGTAAACATGCTGCTCTTAAAGAAAATACATCTTTAAAAAATAACTAAAAAGCTTGCTTTATTTGCAGAAACAATATGGGATGCATTAACAGAAGTATTACTTCCTAATCATGAGAAGTACCATATTTTTCACTCTATAAGATGCACCTGACCATAAGACGCACCTAGTTTTTAGAGGAGGACAACAAGAAAAAAAACATTCTGAATCAAATGGTTTACTAAACTATTTAATAAACTATAACAGAATACAGTAATACCGTATTTCAACCTTGTAAAGTGAACAGCAGTCAACAGTGGCATTATTTTATTTATTTATTTATTTATTAAAACATTTCTATGCCGCCCCATTCACCGAAGCCTCGGGGCGGCTCACAACATAAAATTAAAATACAAGAAATAACAATATAAAATAAGTCACCCTGGCCAGATAAAATAAGCAAATAATATTAACAATTAAAATGACGCTTAAATAAAAAGGTCTTCGCCTGGCGCCAAAAAACAAATAACGATGGCACCAGGTGGACCTCTCTGGGGAGCGCATTCCATAGATTGGGCGCCACCGCAGAGAAAGCCCTCCTCCGAGTACCTACCCTCCTAATTTCTTTCACGGAGGGTTCCCGGAGAAGGGCCTCTCCCGCAGATCTCAAGGGGCAGGCGGGCATATATGGATGTAAGTGCTCCTTCAGGTAACCAGGACCCAAGCCATTTAGGGCTTTATAGGTCATCACCAACACCTTGAATTGGGCCCGGACTTCAATGTCATCACTGTCATTAACAAAAGAGAGACTTTAAAGTTCAAGTACTCTTCTAGTTTTTGTTGAACCCATAGAACTCATCATCACTACAGTCAGAATTTATGAAGCTCTGTTACTCACAATCACTGACATCACTTTCTTAGTCAGTAGTGGAATTATTGAAGGAATCCACAATCTACACCAGTTATACAAGAGCTGCCGCAGACAATTCAATAACAAATATAAAAAAGCCAGTAATGTCCATGCTGCGCTACTAGTAAATAATAGAAAAAAACTTCTGACAAAAAATGGGATATTGTACGGTAAATCAAACACACAGCGGACTAAGTAGCCTTTGAAGAATAAACTTCATACATGAAGGTAATGCATGCCGGCCAGAAGCGCGTGCCAGCCAGATGGTGCCACATGGTGCAGGCAGCCGGCAGCGTCTTGGGCATCGGGCACACACACATTTGCTCTATAAGACGCACAGACATTTCCCCTTTTGAGGGGGAAAAAGTGCATCTTATAGAGCGAAAAATATGGTAATAGTTCCCCTATTCTCCTCACTAGTCAGACCTCACCTGGAATACTGTATCCGGTTCTGGGCACCAAGATTTAAGAAAGATGAAGAAAAATTAGAAAGGCTCCAAAGGAGGGCAACAAAAATGATCCAAGGTTTAGAAACACTATAATATGAGGAATGACTGAAAAAACTGGATATGTTGAGCCTTGAGAAGAGAAGGCTGAGGGAGGACATATCACTTTGTAAGTACCTCCAAGGTGTCACAAAGAGGAAGGTCAAGATCTCTTCTCAGTGATACCGGAGTGTCACGGAATAATCAACTCAAGTTGCGACAACCAAGATTCAGGCTAGATATCAGGAAAAGTTTCCTTACTGTCTGAGCAGTATGACAGTGGAACGAGGTGCCTAGAGAGGTGTAACTTTCTTCCTCTCCACAGCCAAAGGGAATAGAAGTGTTTTCATAATGCTGCAGCAAAGAATGCTTCTGGCTCTTGAGCTGTCCTGGGCATCTTCCTCTTTCTTCCTCCCCTGCTGAAATGCCTTTGCGAAATGGGCGGAAAAGCTTGTCCAGCAAAAATGCAGCGTGTAGAGTGGGGAAGTGAAGATCACCTCCACCCTGTCTCCTTCCATGTGTAGGATGAGCATGAACCTCTAAATTTTAGGGTTTTCAGTCATCGCAGTTGGGCTGTGCTCCACTGGGCTTATTCACATTTAGGATACCACTATTATCTGACACTGAAATGTACTCTTTTATATTGCATACCATCTTAGGAGAACCATGGTCTGAAAGGTGGCTAAGAAACAGATGTGTGGCCCCGTAAGAATACAGAACCCGGAGCTAGAGTGTTTCATCCAGGTTCTGAGGTCTGAAACGAGCTTGGTTAGGAGTTTTGTTTTTGTTTCTGAATGCCACTGCAGAATCCTAGCCGCACCAGTGGGTATGCCCATGAAGTGGAGGGAGGCATGTATGAGTGGTGCAGTGTGGATACATATTTCCATTGATATTACACATGCTTTATTGGCCTGAGACTGCAATAAACTAATCAGTTCTCCTAAGGATTCAAGTGAAGAATCGATTCCTGTGTGCATGTTACACATACACAAATCTCCCTTGTAGGAGTGGCTGTTTTGACTTTATACATATACACACAGTGCATAAAAGCGTCATTGAGCAAGGAATCCTGAAATCTACTAGTGTGATCTGAGTTCCTCTGCAGCTTTATTTCCCTTAAGTATGAGCCATTTAAGCTTGAATAATATTAGGCAGAGCATTTCTCTTCAGGAGCAGAGTGAAAAAGCCTGGGGGCAAAAAAGGTGGGAAAATATAATAATAATAGAGGCAAAACTGTGTACCTCTTACAGGAGACATATGAAATACAGTCTTCCACCCTGACTCTTGCCTTTCAGAGGTTGAAAATTAGACTGCTGCTTAGCTAATCTGCTTGCCAGGAATTCTTGGCTCCCCCTCACTTGGGGTTTTCACCTGTGACATTCCATACGTAGAACTGTGTCTTTCTTTGCGTGGTAGTTGGAGTTGGCAAAATGCAGGCAAAGGCGAAGAATGAACTTTGTTGGCTGGGGCTAATAGGAGTCGAAGGCCAATACACCTGGAGGGCATCAGGTGGGGGAGGGCAAATGCTTATTCTAGTGTTGCAGTATAGGAGTCAAGAGAAAAGGAAAACAGACTCCAGACAGAATTGCAGTTGTTTCATACGTAACAGTGGCAGGTGTACTTGCTTTCTCATAAACCAGTAGTTATTGGAAGGAGAAATTGAGTGTTTCCAAACATCTAAGAATGTGTTGGAGAGCTGTGGCTGGTTCCAGGCGATTGCCACAGTTGAAGATGTGCATCTGTGCTCTTTTCACTGCATTCAAGTTCTCACAAGAAACATCCTATGTATGTTTAGACAGAAAAAGTCCTGTAACTCCTAGTTTTTTTAGGACTTTTTCTGGTCAAAACATGCATTGACTTATGCCCATAAAAACATAAGGGGAAGTCTGCTGGGTCAGCCCAAAAGTCCATACAGTCTTGCATCCTTTGCTTCCCCCCCCCCCCCACCCGCTGCAGTGATACCTCAGTTGCTCCTGAAAAGCCCACAAATAAGCAGTGAAGGCGAGTGCGGGTCCTCAAGCTACGGCCCACGGGCCTCATCCAGGCCACCATGTCCATTTATCCGGCCCACCTCAGAGGTTTTGGATGCCCCATGCTCGCTGCTGCCCTCCGCGCCATGCGCAGGTGGCGAGGCGACGGCTTGTTTGCTCAGAGATGGTTCTGGACTCGCTTGGAGATTTCCGAGCAAGCAAGCCGCCACCGCACATGCCGCCGCCGCCTCCTCGCGTGCGTCCACTGCCTCACCGGCCTGTACCTGTCGCCACTGCCTTTCAACTGGCCCCCTGTTGAAAAAGTTTGAGGACCCCTGCACTAGAGTGACTACCCATGAATCACCTGCGTTAAGGTGCAAACTTCCTTTGCAATCTTCCTTTGAAGCACTAACCACCAGATCTGTGTCATGTGCTGGAACTCTCACTATATATAACGATTATTGTTTCTATTATATGTATATGTGTGATTACTGTTTCTGAGTTTCTTTTAACACACCTCAGACTAGTTCCTCGAAACTCTGCTCAGGATTAAATCCAGAATTGCCTTTTCTGTGGTTGGTTTTTATTATTTTTTTCTAGGGCAACAGTAATTTCTCCTCTATACATTTCATCTTGTCACATCACAGACTGAACCATTCAATGTAAGGAAAGGTGCCCATGTGTCATCCTCTATTAGAGAGGACAGCCCCCTACTTTAAGGACTGCCAGAGGACTGTCCTCATCTTTGAAGGTGTTCTTCTTTCAAGGCTTGTAGTGAGATTTACAGTATTTCAATTTAGATTAACCCTATGTGAATTGACCTCAATACATATAAAATGACATAAGCACAACTCATGCAAACTTGTGTCTTTTTCTGACCCCTTGTTCATTTATGCATTTCGTCTTTTTTGACCATTCAGAAATGGCCACCCTAGCATGAAGGTAGGTACCTTCTTATTCCTTGGTTGCTTCTCTGATTCTTCATTCCACCTCAGAGTTTTGGCTGGGGGGAGGGGCAATATCATCCCCCCCGCCCCATTTCTAAGTTTGTTTTTGAGTCTGGTACTTTCAGTTAGAGTATTTCCACAGAAGTGTGCATTCTTCTTATGCCTACTAGTTTATGGGCTCTATGCCCATATTTAATCTGACCCTGCTAGGTGCAAGGAACCCCTGAATTCAGCAAACATTAGTGGTGTACAGATGAACCAGAATAAATGGCAGCAAGAAGTCCAGCTACGGGCAAGCTGCTGGCAACTTTTGCAGAGTGCAAGTGAGAAACCTTGGCATTTGGGCTAATGATAAGCACGAAAAAAACAGGCCTTGTGAGGTGCCTATCATCAGACAGCACAGTAAATTGCAAAGCCATAACTACAAAACAGTTCTTGTGGTCCCCAGGGCCATGTGACCAACAGCTGGAGAAAGGGACATGGTTTGTTTATCATGCACTATTCCTGGGCTGGTTAACAGAAAAATTGATATTGCTAGCACTGACATTTTCAGTTAACAACCCTGGAATTCCCAGTCTGTGATTGGCAAACCTAAAAACTTTGGGCTGTTTAGAAGAGAACAATCTGAAATGTCTGGATTTGCATTTCAAAAAACAACCCAGGAATGCCGCATTCCTAGGTTGTTCAATGAAAATGGAAGAAAGCAGGGACCTGCTTGCTACCCTGTGTGATTGCATGATCAGACAACCTAAATCACATATAGTTTGTGGTATTGATACTAAATGATGCACGTTTTCCAATTACTCTATTTTTGCATGTAGAACTGGTCTGGGAAGCCACACTGCTCCCATTAAATAGCTGTGTCAATTAAATGCAGGAACATTACCAGTCATAACTCGCATTAGAGGTTACACCTACTGAAATGCCCTCTTCTACCCAGCTCTTTTACGAGCCATGTCCTCTTTTGCATGTGGCACCTTATCTACTGTTCCTGGACTGAAAGCTGAGACTCAGTAAACCTTTTATTTGTTACAGTTACAGCCTTGTGTCTGTGGCATTTTTCCAGTTCAGCTTTATTTATCTATTTATTTTATAGATTTATCAATTGCATTCTCTGCCTATCAGGCACCTGGGGTGATGTACAATACAGCTACAATAAAAAGTAAAAACTTCTACATCATAAAAAGGCATCAAGCACAGGAGTAACAACGTTCCATACAATACAATTAGAGAGGGGCAGTAAAGTGTGACATAAAATAACATTAAACACCATTAACCACCTCATGGAACAAGACAGTCTTCACTGACCCCTCAAAGGTTACTACAGAAGGAGGAACCCGATCATGTAATATGCAGGTGTTCAGGTGTCAAACCCAGATTAACACCTATTTGCTCCTGCAGCCTCAAAGAAGCAGACAGCTTTCCCTCTGGATGCTGTGGAGGTGCCATAGGACTGCTCTTTAAACGTTTCTCCTTTAGATTATTATGCTAATATAGTTTATTGTTTGATGTTTTGTTTTGTGAAGCTCGCACAATGTTTTGGCTCTGGGATGATATAAAATATAGCAAAAATTTGAGATAAAAACCAAAATACAAAGAAAGTTGTACAAGGCCCTGGGGAAAGGGTCACATCTTCCTTCCCACAATGCCAGAACCCTGATCCAAATACACCCTTCCCTGCCGTGGCTGCTTTTATATCAAACTAGAAGGCTGATCACAGATCACGCATGCCACATCCGTTTTGACCCCAGGTAGCTTTCTGTCATTGCTTAGTGGCATCAGCATCTATGGTTTCAAAGAGACTTGCTTAAAAGCTGCTGCTGTTTTTCAGCTGGTTCTTGGGAAAGCAGCCTCATCCAAGAGAACATGTTATTATGGTTCAATCCTGTGCATGCTTAGCCAGGGAAACAGTTCTGCTGAAAACTGTAGACTTTTCTCCTGTCTAAAGTAGCTCAGGATTGTGGCCTTAGAGATTCCAGCTCAAGCCAAACACAAGCCTCTTTCAGGTCCCAACCAGCCACCCGCTCATATATCTTACAAACCAGCCTCAGATATTCAGACCACAAACAGAAAACAGGTTGTCGGTATAAACAGTTGCATGGAGCAAATAGCTCCAAAAGATCAAAACAAGAGGTCTGGGCCATATGCTACAGCCAGCAGGATGTTGTGTTCCCTTCCCCTGGCCCCTCTCCTGCACTTTTATCCCCAGCCACCAGTTACGTGATGGTTTCCTGGTTCATGTGCAGTTTCCTCCCCACCCCTCCAACTCCATTGTAAAAAGGCTGCCATACCTTTCCAAAGGCTTCCCTCTTGGCAGTAAGAGCTCCATGCTCCTCTTGTTGCCCTCGCCCCTTTTGGCTTTGACTCGACCCACCACTGGAACGTGGCTCTGGAGAGCTTTCCTAAAATGCAACTTGGCCCTTTGGCTGAAAAAGGTTCCCCACCACTGTGCTGCTTGATAAAGGACACATGCTTCAGGCAAACTCCATGTTAGGCATAATCAGAAGAAGAACTGAGCATCAAAGTGGCAATATCAATATATAAAGCTATGGTGCATTTGGAATATTGCATACAGTTCTGGTCACCGCACCTAAAAACAGTGTTGTAGAGTTAGATATAGTACAGGAATGGGCAACTCACACAAACAAGGGCTGGAACAGTTCACCTATGGGGAAAGGATTTAATTTCCTCCTCCTCCTCCTCCTCCTCCTCCTCCTCCTCCTCCTCCTCCTTCTTTCTGTACTGCTTCCTCTGGGCAGTTTACACAGTTTATAAAAAGAGAAAATAAAATATCATACAATCTGAAAAAATGTTTTAAACAGCTAAAAACAGATGATTAAAAACAGGCGATAACAAAGGAATAACAAATAATTGGGATTGTTAAGCTTAGAAAAAAGCAAGTAAGGGGAGATATGATGGACTCACAAAATTATGCATGATGTGGAGAAAGTGGATAGAGAGACATTTTTCTCCCTTTCTCTTAATGCTAGAACTTAAGAGTTGTCCCATCAAACTCATTAGTGGGAGATTCAGGACAGATCAAAAGAAGTACTTCTTCACATAGTACATAGTGAAACTATGGAATTCAATTCCACAAGATGTGGTGATGGCTACCAGTTTGGACTTTAAATGAGGATCACACAAATTTATGGAGGGCCTTCAATGGTTACTTGTGCTGATGGCAATATAGATCAGAGAATATCGCTACTGGAGTATATTAGTATGGGGGCAGAATGCCTATATGTATCAGTTGCTCAGGAACCTATTTATAATTTTCCTGTAGGCAGCTGATTGGCTGCTGTATGAACAAAATGCTCAACTAGATGAGCCCTTGGTCTGATCAAGCAAAGTTCTTCTTATGTTCCTCTAGACCATTTTACTTGGAGGTTGGGGTAGGTATCTTTCTGACATAAGGCTTTCAACCAACTCAGTCTTGGGAGGAAAAAGACAAAGAAAATGGGTTGGGAAGAGATCCAGCTGCGTGCTGCCTTTCCTTCAGGGACCAAGTCTATGGTGCTCTACAGGAAGCATACATGAGTGTGAGAGCTGGAATTCCCAGGTCCAATAGCTCATGGGTGGGCAGGAGATGGTGAGTCTCTGGGTTATTTGCAGTAGATCAGCAAGGATTTTTGACTCCTAAATGTTTAGTGATAATAACAATATGGCTTTCTCATCCCACCCCCAGCCCAAGTAAATTATACCTCTGAAATGAAGAAATCTTGAAGTGAGGATAACCAGAACTGGATTTTTGTGCTGAAGGAATGTGGTCTCTGTTCAGTTCTGCTATTCAAAACAAATCCCTGGCCTCAGAATTCATCCATTCTAAATGTCGCAAGTTGGTGGGTCTTGGGGTATAGTGGTACATTTTGTGGTGTGGTGTATCTTTTGAAGTGCAGATATTCATCAAAGCATTCCCCATAGTCCTGCTCCCAAAGCAAGGCAATTGCATTGATCCATACCAACAAACCAGTTCTAGCAGTTTTATCCACACCAGCACCAGGTCTTCTGTAGAACTCATGGGTCCTAATTGCCCATTCACAATCAGATCAAACCACTCCACATATTTTGCATTGCAATAGGGAAGAATGTATTGCTATTAGGAATTCACTGGCCAACTTCCAGCTACCCTGGGGATTATAGCTAGGGAACAGGCAGTTATGAGAGGAGTGAAGTAACAGAGCACCTCAACATCCTGCTGATGAAAAGGTGCCATCCCTGCATCCCTGTAAGCTCTGGTGCTATTACACCACTGAGTTCTAATGAAAAGAGAAGAAGGAAATCCAGAAATCTGGATGTCTTACAGGTTATAAACCTCCTTCTTGCTCTAAAGGATGTAATGCACCTGTGTGAAATACATGCAATCTAACTTGAAGCCAGGGCAATTCTTTTATTTCATGCCAGTTCTAGAGAGATTGTTTTGGAACTTTAGGCCTCAGATCATAAGGGTTATTACTATTGGTTTATATTAAATGGTATTGGCTGCCTATATACTTTCAAGCTCAATTTAAGGTGCTGGTTTTAACCTATAAAGCCCTACACTGCTTGATACCACAATATCTGATGGACTGCCTTCCTGACTGCAATCTATCTGGGTACAAAGATAAAATTCTGGGACCTGCCTCTGACTGTCATTTCCAAGGGAGGTTTGGTTGGTGGCAACGAGGTGGCTGAGGGTAGATGGGAGAGTCATTCCGTTGTTATTGTGTGAGCTGCCTAGGGAGGCCATTCTGGCAGTTATAGGTGGCATATAAATTTGTGGAATGAATGAATGAATGAATGAATGGGCCTTTTCAGTGCTGACCCCCAATTATGGAATGACCTCACCACTGAGGTCTGCCTAAAGCCAACTTTAGTATCCTTTTGGTGCCAGGTTAAGACTGTCTGCTGTTGCAAGGCAGTCTTAATTAGTTGTTTGGGACTTTGCTAGCTGCTTAAATAGGTTGTTTGATCAATTCATACAGGCTACTGTAATTTTATATGTGTTTTAATCTGGTTTTAAATTTCATATGATTATCTCTTTATGCTGTTTTTGTTGTCCTTTTATATTCTTATATTGTATTTTTATGTGTTGTAAACCACCCAGAGAACTCTGGCGATTGGGTGGTATAGGCATTCAATCATCATCACCATCATCTACTCAAGCCAAAAGAATGACTTTAAAATAACTTTCACTTAAAGAATGGTATAACATGTATCCAACATAAAAATAAAACCAACATCACTCCCCCATCCCAAGAGTTTTGTCTCTAAAGGTGGCCTCAATTTAAAATAAATATAAATTAAAAAACAAGAAATATATATTTCAAAACTCTATTTTAATTATGATTTTGGAGGTACAAATGTGATGAATAAACAAGCAACTAACAGTGTTGTGTATATATAAAAACACTGATATATAATATCTACTTAGAAGTAAGACCCATTGGATTCAGTGGAATTTACTCCTTGCTAAGTTTGGACCGCAGCCTAAGGTTTATCTGGGATAACCTCCTTGAACTCAACTGGGCATTTGTATGCTGTCTGTGCTGGAGGAATGGCAAGATACAAATGCAAGACATAAAGGAGTTACCATTGTATAAACCTCTCTGTGCATACCAGTTGATGGTTTGCCCTATTCCCTTGAAACACTTAAGTGATATTCTTTATGATCCTATTCAAACTCTGTTGAAAAACTCTAGGAAAGGTGATACATATCCAAACTATATTATCTCACCATTTTCATCAGCAGTTTTGCAGCATATTTACTTTGTCACTGGCATTCCCCTTCCAGATTGACATGGATAATATCAAAGAGTTCCTTTACGACAAAGCGCTGATTATTTCTAGTAACAGAGAACTTTGCATTTCCCTTCCCAGAATGCCCATCACTCACTACTCAGCTAATTTTATTTTCTCTTCTTCTCTATGGAAGAAATGCCACACTTCACTCCTCTGGCATTTTGTTTCTTTCTCCAGCAGATCAGAAACTGTTTGATGCAAAGAAAATTCGAAAGTCCAGTGCTTCTGCTGATGGCTCATCTGTCCCAGGTGTTTGATTGTTCTGCAGGGCTGTTATGCTTTTGTGCAGAGTATTCAAATACGTCTCTTTTTGCTTGAGCTATGCATTTGACATCTTGTTGAGGAGGTTGAAAATTCAGACTCCATTTCTTACTGGATTCTTCAATGCCATCAACATTTTTTCTCCTAATCCCTGCTGACTTTCTTTCTACTAAGTGTACACTTCACCATGTATTTTATTCACCATATGGCCTAAAAGCCATAAGCAACTTATTACAGGTAGTCCCTAGGTTATGAACGAGTTCCATTACTGAAAATGTTCTTAAGTTCAATTTGTATGTAAACCAAATCTTTGTCTAAGTAGATGGATCTATTTTACCGTTCTGTGCATATAAAACACTTAAGAAACATGTCCATATTCACTAAAGCATCTTAAACACAATACAGCATTGTAATTATGATAATAATACAGTAACAATAAAGTAACTGCAAGTAATGAAGAGATAGAGAATCTATATGTGTATGTGAGTAGGTACATAGTACTGTAAAATCAAAAAAGAAACCTTTCTTAAAATAATTTAGAACATTCTTTCAAATCAGTGTCTGATAGAGTTAAGCTAGGTCACCATCATTTCTGCATAGATAAATACTAATTAATTAAATAACAACAAAATCATGAATATGAAGCATTTTGAGTACTTTGAAGTACAGTATATTGTTTGTTCTTTTTGTCTGTTCATTTTCTGAATATATTTCTGAGTTGCTCTGCTAATTTACAATAAACCATAAGGACAATAAAATGCCACAGTTCCAAACAGAACCAAACCTAAAATGTTACTTCATGGATTAGGAAGTTACAAATAAAAGCAGGATTTCAAGCTTTAAAAAAACAGCAACAGAAGTGTAGGGAGAAGTCACCTGGGCACCTCTGCTTCTCCCATCCCAGAAACTGTTTTGTCTTGGTTCTGCTTCATCATTGATGCCCTACACATGCCCCAAAATACACAGTCTTGGGTATGCTCAAGCCAACACTGCAGAATGAAAAGCCATGAATGCTGTATCTCTAGGGAACTATGGAGGCATTGATGACATGTTGCCAAATGTGTCGCATAGTTCCCTAGAGATATGCATGGCTTTTCTCTGGAGATATTCATACAGAGTTTCTGGCAGTCCATGCATTTATAAATATGGGTTGTTTGTAACCCGTGCATTTGTAGCCCAGAGACTACCTGTATCAAAATAGCCCTGCTTTTAAAATGTTGTATACATTAGGGATATTGAACCTGAAGACATATCCAGCCTGTTTGGGATCCCTACCTGTTCCTCTGGGGTTCCCAAGATGATCACATCTTCCCAGGCCCCACCCCTTTTCCCCAGCCACCAATCAGTGGATGCTTTCTGGACTTTTGTGCATTTTAAAGAGCTTAGTAAAGGCAGGAAGAGCTTTAGATTACATTCTGTTGGTATATTCCCCCATCCTTTTTGCCTGTGGCTCAGTCTAGCACTGGAATGTAGCCCCTGAGAGCTTTTTAAAAGTTGATTTATTTATTTATTGTAATTGTATTCTGCCCCATAGCCCAAAGGCTCTCTGGGCGGCTCACAAGAACAAGGATAACAACATAAGCAAAAAATCATAACAAGATTAAATCTGTAACATTTGATATAAACATAAAATCTAGTTAATGTATTATACATTATACATACAGGAAAACAAATCAAACATCAATAAAAAGACAAGCAGCAACATATGATAAAACCAGGAATATTACTAAAAACAGGTGTTAATAAAAATGCATTTTCCTGGTGTCTGAAGCAGAGAAAAGAGGGTGCCAGTCACACTTCCTTAGGAAAGGAATTCCAGAGATGAGGTGCAATGACAGAAAAGGCCCTTTTCCTTGCCAGTTCCCCCTTTACTTCATTTGGGGGAGACTCAGATGATTTGGCCCTCAAATGAAAGATCCCCCCACACACATTACAGCCAATTCCCCACTGGATCTGCTTATCTTTTATGCTATCCCTCTCTTGCTGGATATCTGGTGCCACTTTGTGTGTCTCTGCACAAGACATCTGCACAAGGCTTCTGATTCCTTAATATCTGCACATGCCTTGAATTATGTTGTCATCATCCAAGGCCTTTCCTCTGCTTTGCAACCATTTCTGTGGCTTTCTTAAGAAAGTTCAGTATTGCCTGGAAATTTCACTGTGAGAAGCTACTGAATTTTCGCAGTTCCACTGTACCGCAGTACCACCTTGAGATTGTGTAATGGAATACATAGAAAAGCAGAGAAAGACCCCCCCACACCCACACCCACACAAAAGTGTAAAGGAACTGATGTGGAAAGCAAAAGCCTAAATTAAGTAGTGGGTTTGAAAACTCATATAGAGAGCCACGTAGAGATGGTTTTGACTCCTTATCCTTGTCGTTATCTTTCCTCTGCTTAAATATGTTTCCTTTTTCTTTATAAGAACAAGAGTCGGGAAACCTCTTGTTAAAATGTGTTAGTCTACCAAGGGCCAAATAAACATTGCTTTGGAAGGCAGGTTTGTTCAGGTGAAAGCCTCGCCACATTCACTTGATTTGCTTTCAGTTCAGGGAGCATAAGGCTTTGGTTCTTGCTCAAAACAAGTAGGCAGTTTCACATATTGATTCTTCTTATGTAAGTTTCCATATGAACTAATAACTTACCTGAACATTTTTAAAAGCCCAGACTCACCTTTTTCCAGATTTGGCTTGGATGCAGAAGGGTGTGAGGCAGGGAGAGGGGTTCCACTTAGGCCAGGTCAGATTCAGCATAATGGACAACTGAGAGGCAAATACCAAAGCAGGTGAATGCACAGGTAAGGCCAAAGTGCAGTGTTACCAGGTAAGTAGGTGGCTTACTGAAGAGCAGTCTGAGGGGCAACCAAGGTCAAAACACAAGAAAGTGGTCAAATTGGTACAAGTAGGAGTCCAGAGCTCATAATCATAGGGAGAGGTCAGTAAGGCAATTGGATCTGACCCCATGCAGGACTCCATGCCAAAGCATCCCCGAGAGAGGATTGTCCAGCTTTGTTCTATTTACCTCCATTGTGGGAGTGCCCACAGGTCCCCCAGGAAATTTCTTCCATTTTCATGTTGCTCTAACAGTCAGGAAGATTTTGCTGATGTTCATCTAGGATTTGACTTCCTGGAACTTGAAGTACCTGAACTTGAAGTACTTGAAGAATCCTACCATGCCTCCCCTTAGTCTTCTAAACATGCCCAGTTCTTTCAGTCATTCCTCACAGGACATGTTTCCAGTCCCTCGGTCATCCTTGTTGCCTTCTCAGAACCTTTTCCAGATTGTCTGCATTTTTCTTAAACTGTGGTGCCAGAACTGGTCACAGCTCTCCAGATGAGGCCTAGCCTTATTTTAACCATTGTATCTCACCTACATACTTTCTCAATAATGAGCCTGGCCCTCAGGGTATGTAAAACAAAAAAGAAAAACAAAAAAGATGCCATGAAAAACATGCCTTTGTACCTAAAGGGAATCTTATGAATATTGCTGCTTTGGTATGTAATACCTCAAGCCTCCTTTATAATTCAAATAAAGCTTCTGGAAATGAGGTTACTTAATTTAAATAATGTGATGGACATGTGTCTCTTTCTCCCCCCCTCTCTCTCCCTCTCCCCCTCCACTTGAACTTATGCCATTTTAAATTTTTGTTGCATTGGTCACTGATTGTCCATTTTTTGTCTTAAGCTGCAATTAAAAGATCTTGGAAGCACGTTCCATCGAAATCAGCAAGATTTGTATGCTTGCCTATTTTCATTTGAAATTAATCAAGAGCTTGAAAGAAAGGATATCAGATGAGACTTGCATTTCTTTTTTAATTATACATACAATGAATATAGAAAGAACCACCACATGAACTTTATTTCTAGGCAAATGTGTTTTACTGTTAGCATTTGAGTGAAAATGGTAACCTCTGGAGTGGTAAGGCTTTTTCTGCACCACAATATGGCAAGGGCAATCGGATGACAAAACCTTATAACATTTTTATCCCATCCTCTAGCCAAGTTACTCAGGGTATCCTGTCGATCTTCACAAGAACGCCGTGGGCAAGGGAAAGCTCCGTCCGGCGGAGCTTTTTCGAGTGGTGCAAGGCCTGGTTCATCCAGGTCCTAAGGAAGATCTGGTTCCTCCCTCAAAGGCCCCCTGTGACGACTTTGCCAGGCATTTCAGGGAGAAAATCGCTCAGATTCGTCACGAGGTGGACACCACTAGTGAATCAGAGGTTTCTGGGGAGACACCAATGCTGCTGTCTGGTCCAGAATTATTGGATGAATTTCAGTTATTGCGGCCTGATGATGTGGACAAGGTGCTTGGACAAGTACGTCCCACCACTTGCCTATTGGACCCTTGCCTGTCTTGGTTAATAAATAATTCCAAGCATGGGATTGGGATCTGGATCTTGGAAGTGGTTAACGCTTCTCTGAGGGAGGGTCGGGTGCCTGCCCCTTTAAAGGAGGCGGTACTCTGACCGGTCCTGAAGAAGACATCACTGGATCCAGAGATGGCCACTAACTATAGACCAGTGGCCAACATCCCGTTTCTGGGCAAGGTGTTAGAGCGGGTGGTGGTGGGACAACTCCAAGCACTCTTGGATAAAATTGATTATCTGGACCCATTTCAGTCCGGCTTCAGACCCGGGTACGGTACTGAATCTGCCTTGGTCGCCCTGTACAATGACCTGTGCAGGGAGAAGGACAAGGGGAGTGCGTCCCTGTTGGTTCTTCTGGACCTCTCAGCGGCTTTTGATACCATCGACCATGGTATCCTTCTGGATAGGCTAGCGGGATTGGGGGTTGGAGGCACTGCTTTGCAGTGGTTCCGCTCCTATCTCAATGGCCGGTTCCAGAAGGTGGTGCTGGGGGACTATGGCTCTGCGCCATGGCAGCTATGCCATGGAGTACCGCAGGGATCCATTTTGTCCCCTTTGCTGTTCAACATCTACATGAAACTGCTGGGAGAGGTCATCAGGAGGTGTGGGCTGCGGAATCATCAGTATGCTGATGATACCCAGCTCTACCTCTCGTTTTCCACTAATCCAGGTGAGGCAGTGGCTGTACTGAACCGATGCCTGGCCGAGGTAATGGGCTGGATGAGGGCCAATAAACTGAAGCTCAATCCAGACAAGACGGAGGTCCTGTTGGTTGGCGGATCAGGCTTTGGAGAGGGTGAATTGAACCTAGTCCTGAATGGGGTTGCACTCCCTCTTAGGGACAAGGTCCATAGCCTGGGAGTGCTCCTTGACCCGGAGCTTTCATTGGAAGCTCAGGTGATGGCATTGGCGAGGAGCGCTTTCCTTCAGCTTCGGCTGATTCATCAGCTGCGCCCCTACCTGTAGTACAACTGTCTGGCGACAGTGACACGCGCGCTGGTGACTTCCCGCCTTGACTTCTGTAACGCGCTCTACGTGGGGCTACCCTTGAAGACGGTCCGGATACTTCAATTGGTTCAAAATAGAGCTGCCAGGCTGCTGACGGGGACGGGGCGTTATGTTCACATGACTCCAGTCCTCCGTCAGCTTCACTGGCTTCCCATTGAAGTCCGGGCCCAATTCAAGGTGTTGGTGATGACCCATAAAGCCCTAAACGGCTTGGGTCCTGGTTACCTGAAGGAGCGCTTACATCCATATATGCCCACCCGCCCCTTGAGATCTGCGGGAGAGGCCCTTCTCCGGGAACCCTCCGTGAAAGAAATAGGAGGGTGGGTACTCGGAGGAGGGCTTTCTCTGCGGTGGTGCCTAATCTATGGAATGCGCTCCCCAGAGAGGTCCGCCTGGCGCCGTCGTTATTTGTTTTTCGGCGCCAGGCAAAGACCTTTTTATTGAAGCATCATTTTACTTGTTAATATTATTTGATTTTATCTGGCCAGGGCGACTTATTTTATATTGTTATTTTTTGTATTTTAGCTTAATGTTTGTATTTTACAAACATTTTAACTTAATATTATGTTAAGTTAATGTTTTAACTTAATGTTTGTATTTTAACTTAATGTTGTGAGCTGCCCCGAGGCTTCGGTGAATGGGGCGGCATAGAAATGTTTAAATAAATAAATAAATAAATAAATAAATAGGGGAAGGAAAGAGAAGTAGAAAAAGGGGTAAAACAGGGAAGCAATACAATAATGCTGTTGCATCTGTACGGGCTCAGGGCAGGGGAGCAAAAGGGATATACCAAACAGCTCATAGGCCAAGCTTTATTTTGAGAAGGGAAGCAAAAGAAATACAGTGGCATCTCACAGGTATTTTAAAAGGCAGGTTCAATCATACATGATGGAAGAGGAGAAAGGAAGATTCTTTTGAGGGAACAAGGCACCTTCAGAAGGTAGAGGAACAAAGATCATGGGTGGTAATGTATCAGGAGAAAGGAATGGGGAGGTAAGTGAAGGCAAGGTGACAGAGGGCATGGAAACTAAACAAAGAGTTTGTGCTTGATCAGGGGTGGACAGGAAGCCAACCTTGGTTTTTAAGGAGGTATGTCCTACTGACCAGAGTGACCAGAAAGGTAAATGATTTTGGCAGTTCAGTGCTGGACAGATATAAGTGGACGGAGGTGCACAGTGGAAGGCCAGCGAAGAAGAGACTGCAGTAGGATCTCCAGGAGTCACTTGGGACTGGTGTGAGTAGCCCAGCATGCATGGAAGCTCAAACTAACCAAATGGTGTCTTCACAAAGCTTTCATCAAAGGAATATGCAAAGCAGCCTCATGCTGGACAATAGCTACGTGGATGTACAGTGACTCTTCAGTGTTTAAGTTGGGGCCTTTTCCCACCCGAGATGAATACACAGGGGACTTGAGACCATCTACTGCAGACCATATTATCTAAGTAAACTTTATGCCAGGGCCAACGGGATATGTTCTAGAGAAGCCATGTTCATTTGTTGAATGGGTGCCACTAATTTGCAAAAAGATGGGTTATTTTAGCTATTTCGCTCATTATACTTTACACCTGATAATCAACTGCATTGCAAACTTCTTTTGTGGCATTGTTAAGAGCCACGCAACAAGCACAAACTCACCAGAACCTTTCCCCATAACTAGCCTAACCCTCACCTTCTGAATTTGAGCTGTTATGCATGTCTTAAAAGTACAGGAATCTTGCCAGGAAAACAGTTGGAAAACCATATTCAGCTTTCTGTAACTTCTGCTCCCCATAATTTCTTTCCAGCCAAAGAGATGGAAAAAACTTTACCTGGTTTATTTATTTGCATGAGGCTGGTGTTAAAACCACAGGAATAGAACCAATAAAAGTTGGCAGCTCAGTAATGAAAAGATGGTGGTACTGGTGTATTGCTTAGGAGAAGTAATGCTTTTTCTGTGGTTTGTTTTATATGTTCAAAAGTTAGTCCACCCTGTTAAATGGTGATTTCTCTTAGGTAAGTATATACCTGAGGTAATTATTATTATTATTATTATAACATTACTATGCCGCCCCTTGCCGAAACCTCGGGGCGGCTTTGTGCAGGTAGGAGTGAAGCAGTGAGAACTATTTATGTGGAAATTGTTAGTTGATTAAGAAATGCCTGTTGCCTTTCAACAGAAGTTGCTTTCCATTCAAACATCAAGTTTGGTGAATCCCATTTTTTAAAGCACAATATGTCTGACAATATGCCTGTTGATTTTGGACTCTCTTTGTTCATTTGTTTTGCTGATCAGCCCACGTGCTAAAGCCAAACTGACATCAGTTGTCACCAGGAAAATGAAGAGGCAGCTGCGGAAAGACTGGAGCAAGAAGCTCCTTCATTTCCCATACATGAACTGGGAGATGCCAGCTGTAGGCAGTATTGGGCAGGTTGGACGGGTTGTATGGGGGGCACAGTTTTTGAGCAGGATGTCAACATGCTAGAGCTATGGGGGATGCAAGACTCTTGTCAAACAGTGGCCTTTTGATAAGTTAGGACTTGTATGTATTCACAGATTGCTTAATAATACACTGTGGTCATCTGAATTCTCTCCCCACCTGTGACCTCTTTTATTCTATTCTGTTAATTGGGACAACAAGGATTTTGAAGTGTTTTATTCTGGAATATTGAGGAAATGGGATGGAAGAAACTGTTTTGCAAGCTCAATGAGGCTGTTTTTGGTAGGACATTCTGCATTGATATATTAAGGCTTTCTTTCTGGAAGAACAAAACAGGATGACTCCTTTGATCATGGCAAAATCAGGATGTTATTTGTGTGTGAACTTTTAAGATTGAATGTTAAAACTAGGACATGCTGGAAGCAGTACATCTTTTTTCTGTCTGAACACACAACAGTTTTATTACCTTAATATCTTAGCATAGACATACAGTATTACATGCATTCCTCTTCAGTCTCGAAATCCTGTAATACTTCCAAAACTTGCTCTAGACAATTTCTACCATATTGCTTTGGTCTAACCATTTCTGATCCAGTTAGGTATCATCTGGTGTTGTGCAACATAGGAACAAGTCCCACTGGCTTCATAGATGGAAAGACAACATTTTGAAGGGTAGAATTTTCCCTTTAATTTCATCTTTAACATTTGCATTCTGTCCAACAGTAATTTGCACAATGTTTAAATTGCAGTTTCAAAAGCTACATGAGCCACTTGTCTGAACTAGCAAAAGAGTTTGGAGCTGACGTGCAGAGTTGGGCAAAGTCCCCTTTAAGCAAACAGTTATAGTAAGTACTTTAACATCAGCTCCTACCACTAAAGAGAAGTGCATAAACACCACCTTTGAAATCAGCAAGCTCATGAAAATAGCTCTTATTAATGAAAAGACTGGAGGGTGGGGGTGGCGTGCTGGGAGGCCTTTGCTCTGTCTATTATCAGTGCCAGAAAAAAAGTGAATTTAAGTATCACCCCGCCACAGACTTACCTTTTTTAATTAATTTATTTAGGTTTGCCCTCCCAGGATTATATGTGAGGTATCCTGAAAATGCATAACTGTGCCAGTTTGGGTGGTATCTTTGGATAACTCTGTTTCTTCAGCAAATATGTTATACTGAGCTGAAGCAAATGTAAAAAAGTTGGGTAATCAAGTGCTGAAATAATTGAAAGTGACTATCACTTTAGTTCTTTTCCTTTTGGTCACAGTGCCTCTCATTAATCACGTGTGTGCATGGATGTTCTTGCATCTGTAGAGATGGGTTTCATTTTAAGGTCACCCTTCAATTTCTGGAGAATATAATTTAAAGCTATTTTTAGAACTTTGCACGGCCTCTAATAATGAATAGGGAAGGGAAAGGAAAGGAAAGGCCTTCTTCTCCATAACTGAGAAATGAATGTGTAACAGCTGTGTCTGCTTTAACTTGATTAAAGGCACTAAAAAAAGGGTAAACATAAGACTGACTCTGGACAAAGGCACAGAAGTGAGCCTAGTATCTGTTTTATTGTCAAACTCTTTGCAGTCGTAACTCCCACTCCTCGAGAGCCCCGGATTTTCTGTGTTTAAAGTTTACTTTGCTGTTTGCCTTGAGTGGGGTCAGTGTTGTCGTGAATAATTTATAGGCAGCATGAATGAGCTCATTAGTCACCTTTTCAGGGTTTAAATGAGCTCGGTGGTTGTCATTACATGGGCCTTCTGTTCAGCCGCACGCAAAATGACAGCTTGGCCGTTGGCATGCTTGTCGCAGTCTCGGCTGCCGCTTTTCAGAGCCTGGTTGGCTTTTGTGTTCTATTCAAGCCACCCATTTGATCGCCCAGTGCTGGTCCAGTAACTCTCAGCCTTCGGATGTTTCTTCAGCAAAAGGGTGGTGGGCCTGTCCTTATGGGGTGGGTGGGTGCCCTGTTTTACAGAGAACAGTCCTCTATTTGAAGGGATTGTGGAACAGGGAGGAACAGAAAATAGCCTGGCAGATGTTTGGACTGCAGCTCCCAGAGCTTCTGACCACCAGCCATGCTCTCAGGGGCTTCTGAAGTGCAGCTCGACCCCTGGGCTAGAGTGCCCTCCTCCATCTGAAAGTGTCCTCTCTTTGAAGGGTTGGATTGCAGCCTGCAAGAGGAAGGACCCTCAGCTGAATTTTGAGGGATTCCTCCTCTACCCCACCACACATTCCGCAGGATCTCCAGATGCTCTGTATGGCATTTTCAAGGGCTGGAGGGACTGTCATAGGAAGGCTGGATGGTGGCGTAGCTTTCTGCAAGTCCAGTCACTTATCCTTAAATTTGGATCTACTTAAGGAACCATAGGAAAGGAGAGCTGTGACCTTGAAGTTGTCCATTAGCCGTTGACATGTGTGTAGCACACTGAGCAGGCACAAGTTACCTGCCCGCAGCCTTTGGCACTATGCTGACATGTGCAGTATTTCTATTTAAATTATATGTGCATCTAAACATATAAAATAACATATGCACACTTTATGCAAACGTGTGTCATCATTTGCACTGCCTTTTTTAGGAATGCTGGGAGTTAAAGGACTGCTTAAACATGCCTAGAATTGCACCCTGAGTGACGTCTGTCCTCCCCTTTGATAACAGATAAGAGGTCACCCTGTGCTCGCATGACCTGGGTTGTGAGACCTCGTATTTCAGTCCCTTCTGGGTTATGCTTCATATTTTTATCTAGTCGTTCTAGAAAATAAGACCCAAGGAATCTTATTTGAGAACTACAGTCTTGATCCTCCAGTTCAGTGTTCCTTATGTAGACAAAACAATTATCCCTGCACAAGAAGGAGATACGAGCAGCCTTGGGAAAGGTTTGCAGAGGTAATAGCTTTAGGACCCCAAGGTTTTCAGAAGTAATACAGAAAGGACAGGCTACACTTGGGGGCTGTGGTCATATTTGTTCTGTGAAACTGTCCTGTGCTGCCATGTAAGGTGTGCCAAGGGCAAGGTGCCTGTTCAAAAGACATGCGTGCAAGGCAGAGCTGGGTCTCAGCTTCAACACACTAAACGTATCCTTTGAACCCATCAGCACAAAGTGATTTCATAGCAATTCCAGCTGCTGGGAGAAACTTAAAAATCTTAGCTTCGGGCACCTTGGCAGGCACCAAGACTGACCCCTGTTTTGGGAAATGAACCTTACGGGGGTATTGCTTCCTTCCCAAACCCTCCGAATGAGGACTGAGTGGACATGAATTAATGTCTGACTGACTGACTATTGGCAGGAACAGAAAACTGGGGCAAGGGAATGGCCTGGGAACCCTGAGCATCAGCACTCCACCTGCAATATTTTGTTGTAGGTTCCACTCCTTGAGAAAACCCGTTGCTCTGTTTTCAGAAGCATGACTATGGCAAAGAGGTGTTTGACTGGAGGGTTACCAGCTTATTTTATTAGCCCTGCTCCTGTGCTTTTAAACAGCCACCTGGGATGTAGAAATTAAGCAGGAAAAGCTGTTTTGGAGAGGATGCAATATGAGCAGTTTTCTCTGATAAATTTCCTGTACTGCCGTGGAAGGGAAAGAACCAGGAAAGCCACAACAATTCCAGCTCTTTAGCTGACTGTGCAATCTATGTTAGGAGTGGGGAACCAGTGGCCCCACAGAAGTTAGATTACAGTTCCCATCATACCTGACCATTGGTCATGCTGACTAGGACTGATGGGAGTTGAAGTCTAGCAACAGCCCCCCAACTCCAAATCTATGCAGTACATGAAAGTACCATAATTTACTTCCAACTTGGTGGGGTGGGCGTACATCACTGTGAAGGGGGTTATGCTAAACACTTTTTATACTGTGGGAAATTTTAAATGATTTTAAAATGAACACAAGAATTTGCAGATGAGATTCTCCACCAGCACCCTCAAAAATGTGAGCATAAAACCATGTGCTTGTTTGGATATCTATTTCACTCCTTTTTTTCTGTTGCAAAGTGCCTTACATGATCTTGCTCCTCAGCATTTTATCCTCACAACAACCCTGTGAGGTAGGTTAGGGAGACTGGCCCAAAGTCACTCAGTGAACTTGCATGGCTGAGACAGGCCAGAACCTGGATATCCTGAGTCCTGGTCCATCATTCCATCCATTGCACCATATTGGCTCTCCGCATTGCCTCTGTCCACATCGGCTCTTTCTAGAGGAAAAGAATCCAGTAAGGTAAGGAAGACAGTGAGATAGAAAGACAAGGTGTCTTTGCAGTGGCACAGCAATGGAATATACATTAGCTCACATGAATGGGCTTTCTGCTTTAGACTTGAGCAAGTACCACCCAAGGCACCATGGAAGTAGAACAAGCTAATTTGATCAAATGGGAGCTCTGCTGAGAAAAAACAATGGTAAGCAGAAAGACAGGGCTGCTCTCACCTCTCTAAAATAATACCATGTGTGCAGAGCTATGTAGCTGGTGTCTGTGCATGCTTTGTTGTTGTTGTTGTTGTTAGTCATGAAGTCGTGTCTGACCCATCGCAACCACATGGACAACATTCCTCCAGGCCTTCCTGTCCTCCACCATCCCCCGGAGTCCAGTCAAGCTCACACCAACTGCTTCAGTGACTCCATCTAGCCACCTCATCCTCTGCTGTCCCCTCCTTCTTTTGCCATCTATTTTTCCCAGCATTAGGCTCTTCTCCAGAGAGTCCTTCCTTCTCATTAGGTGGCCAAAGCATTTGAGTTTCATCTTCAGTATCTGGCCTTCTAAAGAGCAGTCAGGGTTGGTCTCCTCTAGGATCTAGGACTGACCAGTTTGATCACCTAGCAGTCCAAGGGACTCGCAGGAGTCTTCTCCAGCACCACAATTCAAAAGGCCTCAGTTCTTCGGCACTCAGCCTTCCTTATGGTCCAGTTTTCACAGCCATACATTGCAACTGAGAAAACCATAACCTTTACTATACACACTTTTGTGGGCAGGGTGATGTCTCTGCTTTTTAGTATGCTGTCTAGATTTGCCATAGCTTTCCTCCCCAGGAGCAAGCGTCTTTTAATTTCTTGGTTGCAGTCCCCATCTGCAGTGATCTTGGAGCCCAGGAAGATAAAATCTGTCACTACCTCCATTTCTTCCCCATCTATTTGCCAGGAAGTGATAGGACCAGATGCCATGATCTTAGTTTCTTAATGTTGAGTTTCAAGCCAACTTTTGCACTCTCCTCCTTCGCCCACACCAAGAGGCTCTTTAGTCCCTCTTCACTTTCCGCCATTAGAGTGATATTATCTGCTTATCTGAGGTTGTTGATATTTCTCCGGCCATCTTAATTCCAGCTGGTGATTCATCTAGCCTCACCTTTCGCATGATGTGCTCTGCATATAAGTTAAATAGGCAGGGTGACAGTATACAGCATTGCAAACTCCTTTCTCAATTTTGAACCAATCATTGGTTCCGTTTCCAGTTCTCACTGTTGCTTCTTAACCCGCATACAGGTTTCTCAAGAGGCAAATAAGATGATCTGGTACTCCCATCACTTTAAGAACTTGCCACAATTTGTTGTGATTCACACAATCAAAGGCTTTAGCATAGTAAATGAAGCAGAAGTAGATGTTTTTCTGGAACTCCCTAACTTTCTCCATGATCCAGCGTATGTTGGCAATTTGATCTCTAGTTCCTCTCCCTCTTCGAAACTCTGCCTGTACTTCTGGTAGTTCTAGATCCACATACTGCTGGAGCCTAGCTTGTAGGATTTTGAGCATAACTTTGCTAGCATGTGAAATGAGTACAATGGTGTGGTAGTTTGGACATTCTTTGGCATTGCCCTTCTTTGGGATTGGAATGTAAACTGACCTTTTCCAATCCTGTGGCCACTGTTAAGTTTTCCAAATTTGCTGGCATATTGAGTGTAGCTCTTTTACTGCATCATCTTAGCTGGAAGTAAATGTCACTAAGTTCAATAGGATTTACTCCCAGTAAATGGTATGGTGCCCCCTAGGGCACAACCTTAACACACTTCCTTGGAGGTAAACTCTCATAATTTCAATGGGTCCCATTTCCATATAGGTTGGCATGGGGTTTGCTGCATGTGTATCTCTTGCCCAGCTGGATCAATGTGGTGTTAAAGTTGCTTGTCAGTAGAACACCCTAATTTTCATGGCTATTCCCTTCTGTGGCGTGGTAGAGCCCTATTCTCTTTCTTTTTCACCAACTGGGCTGCTTCCAGGTTTGGGATGACAGAGAGTGAGCATCCAGCTGAGCTATTCTTCCTTGACACATTTTAGGCCTGCTTCAGGAGAATTTGGCGACACTCATATGTGTCGCCATGGTTCTCCCAAACCCTGTTGGTGAAACCATCTGATCACTCCTGCAAATGGAAGTGCCAAAGACACACTAAGCCACCTTTCAGGACCTCCTAATCAGAAACTCTGACATGGTTGTTCATATCTCCCAAATGCTCCATGGTTTGTTCTTGGTTTATGAATCTGGCTTGTTTGAGCAGAGACAAGCCAGAATTCACAGTATAAATGTCATGATAAACAAAACCATGGGCTGTGGTTTGTTCAGCTACTCCCACTTCCAGGAGTCTCCCAATCAGACAGTATGAGCAAGCATGCTTGTAGGCTTTGTGTCAGGATTCTTTGGAATCTGACTTAGGATCACATCTGAACACTGTCTATATCCCTTAGGACAGAGGGAGGGAGAAGGTAGATGTTTTCAACTTCAGTTCCCATAAAATTTTGCCAACATTGCCAGTGGTTGGGAATGCTGGGAGCTGAATGAGGAGGCTGTGGTCCAAAAACAGCTTGGGGGCACCAGGTTGAGGAAGAGTGGTCTGGAACTAAAGATATGATCATATACTGTACACTCTTAACTGAGATTAACCCTTACAGGGTTTAAGCCACACTGAAGATATGTTCTTAGTCTCAGCACATATATTATCTGTAAGGTTGTACTTCATACTAGTGCCTCTGTGAATTCAGAGGAGAGTTATGTAAGCCTTCTTGAGTTCCTTGAAAGGAAAAAAGGCATAATATAAATATAATAAATAATACTTATTTCAATTTTCTTTCTCTGATGCTATACAAAATAAAGCAACATTCTAAAGTTTGGACAGAAATTCATTGGTAGATACGAATGAAAACAAAGTCCTGGCAATTGGCCTATTCATGATCTTAATCTTTTTAACCAATTTATCCCTTTCTTTTGAGAGCCTAACCCTCATTTAACTGGACAAATTATTGCTGTCACCTAAGCTTATGTGAACACCTTCCTATGTGCTAGTTTGGGTAGCCAAACCGAGGCTCACGCGCCTCATGCAGCTCTTTGAGTTTGTTTCGTGGCTCACTGAGAGGTCAAAATGCATTAATGCATGACTCTGCTTGAGACCAATGAAAGAGGAGCAAATGGAAGCACCTTCCGGCAAAGCCGCTATACCAGCTAAGGTGCCCTTGTTCTCTAATCCTCAACCAGCTGCAGGGGTTTCTGTGATTGGCCCATTGGGGCACCAGCCTGGGCCAATGGAAAGACAAATTGTAAGTCTGGTTTAGGGCCAGAATGATGGGTCCTTTGCTCGGTTTCACTGTTGCAGCAGCTGTCATGGAATGGTGCAGACCAAGGCAGATGGACAGGGAAGGCAAGGGTTTTTTCCTTAGGTGGCCTGTGTTTCAAAATAGGCAGAAGACTCCACAGAGGTGGTTTGGATGCTGTCATTTGGCTTCAGCCTCCCTAAGAGGGTTGTTGTGAAGCTAAAATGGCAGTTTGTTGTTCATGTGCACCCTTCCTGAGCTATGTTTTTTTTAAAAAGGCCAACACAATTGTAATCTGTAACTGACAAAGAGCCTCTTCTTGCTAGACGAGTTGATTGGCAGTCTTGTTATTCCTTGGCTTGGGGAAGGGTTGGCTGTGGATAATATCTTTGCAACAAGTAAACCTTTGTGTCTTATATGCAATATGTCATTTGTAGCAATGTCCATTTGGTCATTAACATACTACTACTACTACTACTACTACTACTACTACTACTACTACTAATAATAATAATAATAATAATAATATTTGTTCATGTCCTCTGGCTCCCAAACATCTGACATGTACCGTATGTGGTTCTGTTGTGCAAGTCTGGTCTCCCCTGCTATATCTAAGACAATGAAGAGGCTTGAGACTCCTGAAAGACCAAGGGCTGCATCCAACAGATTCCTTCCTGCCTCTCCCAGTTGGGCAGATTTGTGAGGGTGCAGTGAGAGAGAGATGAGGCAGAAATCCCTTTGGACAAGTGGAAGCTGTGTGCACAATGCCAGGTGGAACCTTGACTGTGTTATGGCATAATCTTGCACATTTGAGGCCACTGCAAGGGAAGCCATGGATGCATGCATAAAATTCTCTAGGCCATGGCCCTGTATACACCGACCTTCTTGGACCTGTGGGCACCTCTGGGAATTTGAGAAACTGTTTTGAGTGCCACTACAAAATGGCTCCCACTAATAACTTATATTCCACTATATTGACCTGAGGCCTTCTAAGCAGATTACAATGAGATGCAAGCGGCTAGACACATAATGGCTGCTGCAGCGGCTTGGCTTGTCAAATGTGGGCTCGAGGCTGGGAATGTGAGTGAGATAGCAGAGCAAAAGGGTAGGGGAGAGAAAGAAGGCTAGAAGCTAGAAAGGAAGAGAAAGAAGACTACCTTGACATTTCCTTAGCTTTTCTTAAAATCTTTTTTCTTTGAAGGGATGAGGATGAGGAGAGCTTTGTGGGCATCGTTGGAGGTCCATGTGGGCATCACAGTATCCATGCTACACTTACCTAGGAATAAACACCATTGAACTCAGTGGGGTTACTTCTGAGCAAGTATGCACAGGCTTGCATTGTTATTTTTTAAGGGGACACAAGATGTTTCATGCATTTGCTGTCTGGAAAAAGAACCAAGATACTTCTTCTTACTGAATATTTTGTCCAATTTTCATCTTGTTATCAGTTCACTGAATCTAATATTCCTTCATCGGGATATTGTCCCAGAACATTTCCAAAAATGAAAACGCAAAAACTTGCTCATAATAACATTTTGGCAAAATCTGCATGTAGTCAAATACTGTGTTTTGACAGTAAATCTGTCATTTATCTGGGTTTTTTTGCCCTCCTTGTCCTGCAACTATTTGTGTGTATTTCCCCATAATTCACGAGTAAATATATTCTTGATTAGGTCTGTAATGTTTACTGACAGTGAGCCAGAAGTATATAATTTTAGGGCAAAGTATACAGCTTTTCATTATAAGTGGCAAGCACATGTAACTAGAATAGCATCATCCATTTAAGTCAGTTATGATAAGGAGGCTGCAATGAAAAACACTTCAGAGCATTTTCATTGTATGAAAACCATATTTTCAAAAAGGAACAAACCCCAGACATACAATTTACTCCCTCTGATTGTTGTTAACCTTGTGTGTACTTGTTAAGGATTTGCTGTGATGTTCATTTTCTCAATAAATTCGGGTCTCCCTAGACTTTCCCATACTGCAGCTTAAGTGTAAATGAGAACTTGAATGGTCCTTAATGGAAAACAATAGGGTGACAGAACTTAGATTATATACTGATCTGTAAGGAAAGCAATCCAAATGCAAGGTTTTTGTCAATAAATCAGTTGGCATCTGATTAGGAAGATTCAGAGAAAAACTGAGAAAGGCACAGAAATTTCCCCATATCCAAACATTCTGATTCAGTGAAAAGAGGGGTGGACAGGAAGTGCACTAGCTCTGCACCCCAATATCATTGCATTTGGGGCCCTCTGCACAGGGAGGGTGACTTTCTGAAGAGGACAGACTCTTCATGATATTCAAAACGCTGGAGAATCAGCTCTCCAGATCACAAGGAGGATCTCTGTGGATGACAGAAGGAGGTGGGATTAGCATGCTATCTCTCTTTGCCTGTTTACAGAGAATCAGAATGCCTGACTAGGGTTTTTGAGAGCTGAGTTTGGCCCTGGGCACTATTGACTGTGCAAGCTGTCTCCCTAGAGATCTGAGTGGGGGCAGTGGACTTTGGCTGTCGGTTGGGGTGTTTGATCTGTGCCTCCAAGCTATGCGCAACCTATATATTTATAAAGAAACACAACTAGTATGCAATGTCAATAAGTGACCTTCTTCCAAAGTGACCCAAACTGGGCTGCACCCCTGGAACTTGTCACCTTGAGAGAAGTGGGATGAGCAGAACAGTATGTTTCCACTCTAGTGGGTCACGCTAAAGGTTTGGGAAAGCGCCACAGAAGGCACATGTGCTCCATGGGTGCTTAGTCTCCTTTTGCCCACACTGCTTGGTTAGTTGCTTAGGATGCAGTCAGCTCCCGGAGGCAATATTCTTCTCCTCCAACGATGCCCTTCAGGTGTAAGAAGGTATGTCTCCTGCCTGTCCATACGTCCTTTGGATAGTTCATGTGATGTTCTTTCTGCTTATTTGTTGTGAGTGGTTCCCAGCGCTTGGAACAAACTTTCTTCTAGGATTCCTGCCAAATAGCAAGAAATTGAATGAACTGCTTGCAATATACTGCAGAAATACTGTTGGCGCTTGTTTCCTTTATAGCAAGGGGAGTGGTAGTACAGTGTGGTTATCAGTTGGATGGTAACTATGTTGCTGGGGAAGAGCATCCTTCCTTCTGGTGGTAGCTGGCAAGGTTAGCACTGCTGAAAGGCAGAGAGAGAGGAGAGTGTGGGTAGAGCTAGATGGGCATTCCAGCACTGGAGAGGAGAAACACATTTGCATTTCTTTGGACTTTAATAGAATTTTGTCAATTTCACCTCTGCTATGGAAATAGGGATAAAGTATTAACATTACTCTTTTTTGTCTCTAGGTGTATCTACCCTACAGTTACTATTAATTACAATGGCTTTCTCCCAAGAATCCAGGGAATTGAATTTTGTTGAGGTGATGAGATACTTTCCCCCGCCGGCAGAAATCTATGATGCCCCTCTCTTCCAAATGAAAATTTTTGCAATGCCGGAAGTGCAGCCCTGAGAGAAAATAGCTGGATTCCTGCAGCTAGTAGGAAACAAGCCTAGTCGGGATTGCAGGCTTACTATAAAGAATCAGGGATTGTCTGGAAAAAGCTAGCACTGCTCCTCTTTTACTTTTTGTCTTTTTCTTTCCTCCTGTTGACCCATTTCAGGAAATCTGGAGTGAGGGACGTAAGAGCTAATGTGCCTTTTGTACTGTACCATTCTATAATGCAATGGTATGTTGCAGCTAATGTATGCTTTGCAATCAAATTATCCTGTGTATTCTGTGCTGTATTAAGCAAGGAAGATGAAGAATATGATGGTGGCACAAACGCAATTGGAATGTCTTGTGTGAAACCACCTTTAGGTTTGACTGCATTGATGAGATGGTTGCTCACATCTGTAAACATCAACATCTGTTGAATGAAGACTGAATGATTTTGCAACACATCAGTGTGTGTGCATTTATTATTTTATCTTATTCACAACATGTGGGTGCATCTCTATATCTGGACAGATTCCCAAGCAGTAAAAGCTAAAATAGATTAAAAACAAGAATATATTAAAAGCAAAGAACTGAGGTGCTTTCAGCTGTCATCAAAAACAGCACACTGTTGGTGCCCGCCTGACCTCCTGAGACAGGAAATTCCATAGAAATGGAGCCACTTGAAGGATCTGCTGGTGGACTCCACCTGAGCCACTGGTCCACACGTTTGGATCCTCCAGGAGAATGTCCTCCAGTCACCTCAGTGACTAGGCATATTTGTAAAGAAAAAGCTGCCCTCCTGATCCCGAACAGTGAGCACAGAATGCCTGATAAAGAAAGGCCTGGATATTTGGTGGCTAATTGCTTTACCCAAAGAAATCCTGGAGCTGGATGGGTCTTAATTTAATCAGCACTTGCAAGTTGCAACATTTAAGTTTGCAGTCCTACAAACCTGGACATCAGCCCTTTTGAAGGGCTTAACTCCCAAGTAAACATGCACAGGATTGTGCTGTAACCTGCATGGATCTCCCCCTCCAGGCTTTTGATTTAGTTTCCAGAACTGCTCATTGACCTCATTTCAAAATCAAATGTCAATCCTGCCTTTAATGTAAAATGGCATGCAACTGATTCTTGGATAAATGGGTCCCTTCCCCTCCTGGTGTGTGTGCATATCTCTAAACATCCCAAAAGGTCCCCTCTTTATAGCCACAGAAAACAGTGTTAATTGAAGTGTGCGTGTGTAGTGTAGGGTAGTGTTTTGTTTTGTTTTTTGGACACTTGACTTTTGACTTCAGTGGCAATAGAGAGAGAATGTCTCCTTTCTTGTTGACTTACCTACTTATCTTTCTAAAAGAACTCTCAGAGCTCTTTGGGTGTATGCATTTCTGTGGGTGGAGTTAGCATTTGGCAACTTGGGTTGCGTTTTAAAAACAACAAAATGGCCATGAGATAAGGGATGTTTGACTTAATAATTCAAGGTCCACTTTAGCTTTAGATAAACAGGCATGTTTGCAGGGCAAGCAGGGATAAAAGAACAATAGTATTTTGCTTTACAAGTGCCATTGTTTTAATTATTAATTCCTGTTGCTGGTAGGATACAGGACTGACTAGCTGTTGGCTTGGGCAGTATGGGAATTTGTTATACAATATCCAGGATACATGACAGCTGTTCCACTGGATCTTTAATTTCCTGGGATAAAATAATAAATCACGCTGTCCATAGAATCTTGCCTAAAGGATTAAGATGAAGAGCGTAGGATATTTTATTTCCCTCTGCAGGCCTACCAAACTCATGATTTATGGCCCTGGTGTCTGATCCAGAAAGGACTCTAAAGGGAAAAAGGCCGCTTCTGGATTACTGAGATTATTGTGACTGCATTAGTTGTTATCCAGATAGTTCTGTAAGATGTTCATCATACAGTTTAGATAACAGTGATTGACTTTAGCCACTGGGGGTGCCAGCTGATACTGGGGGTGCAAAGTTCAGTGGCAGAGCATGTGCTTTGTGGGTAGAAGGTCTCAGCTTCAATCCTAGGCATCTCCAGGTGGGGCTGGAAAACCCACCACTGGTCAGTGTCAGTAATAAATGGAACTATGCTCTCAATCAGTTAAGGCAACTCCTAGTGTCCCTTCTAATCAATCTTGTTCTATCAATTTTTCTCATCTGCAATTTGGTGGTTACATGATCTAGCACTGTGTGTGATTCCTTTCTCTTAGATTTTGTGCACAGGTATAGTCCAAAGTTGAAGGTTGAAGCCTAAATCCAATTTTTGGTGAGCAAATTTTTGCTTGCACAAAGGAATTTCCCTTCTTCTCCTTTGTTCTGCAGCTGCCACTACGCTCTAGAACATGGGTCCTCAAACTACGGCCCAGGGGCCGGATCCGGCCCGCCATGCACATTTGGACCACCACGCACACCACTGCCCACCTCGCCCCACACGCGGGGAAACATTGGTTTGCTCGCTTGGAGAAAACTCTCCAAGCAAGCAAGCCGCTGCCTCATGCACCCGCCTTGTGGGGCGTGCCTGCCCATGCCTTGCCTCGCCTCCACCGCATGCGCCTCACCTCATCTTGCCTCGCCCCGCCCCCACCCCCGGACCGGCCCGCGCGCACCGCCGGCACCTTTCAACTTGGCCCCCTGGGTAAAAAGTTTGAGGACCTCTGCTCTAGAACAAATTGCAGGATGCAGGGGCACAGGCGGGAAGGGAAATTTGATCTAGCAGTGGTGTCCATTACATTGGTGGAAGGTTACCATTGGATGCAACTCTAACTCTCTCATTAAAATAAATTAAAATCCACTGCATATATAAAGTGTATTAGCTAACAACTGGGTTACCACTATATCCAATGCTACTTACTCCCAGATGAATGTACATTGGATTACAACCAACAGTGCTTGGTCTTACTTGGATCCTTTTATTCTAAATATATTCATCGTATTCCTAATCAAAAGTTTGTGGAAACTTAATTCATATTCAGCAATGGGACCTAGATATAAGCACGGAGCCTGCCTACCTTTTTCTTCTGGCCTTGGAGCAAAGGATGCTTGGTAGATCCCACACATACATAGGACAGAGTGCTTTTGCTTTTGTACTTCATCAGCTTATGAATAAGAGAGGCTAAAAGGTGTAATTGATTCAGGCAATACCTGAGAGAGATTAGCTTTGACTGCAACATTTTGGAAAAATTTGGCACAGTGAAATGCAGAATAATATGCTCTCATAGTTTTAGTTTCTGTGTGGAAAGATGTACTAAGGGCAAGTTGAGGGCATTCTTTTCAGTATCAGTAATCAAGCCAAGAATGAGGGAACAGCTTCCTGTTTTGCACTGATGTGTGGGGGAGGGAGAGGAAAAACTTGCCCAATTAAGGGTGTGATCCTGTGTGTGTTTAGACAGAAGTACGTTCTACAACTCCCAGTAATCCCCAGCCAGGTAGGGAATGCTTAGGGTTGTATGACCTGTGGTCTATTTAAACATGATGGGGTTGTACCCTAAAATGTAAAGGGATGGGGATGGGGGAACAAAAAAGGAGGAGCTCAGTCTACTTCCTTCATCACTTTAGACCGAATATTTGTAAGATGAATATTTGTAAGATGAATATTGTAAGAATATTTGTAAGATGATTCCAAGCACCTACAAAAGAGTTGTGGAAAAGTTGTTCCCAATGATGACACTAGAGCCAAGGTACCTGAACTGGGAAGCTTGGTGTCTGCTGCCCATTCTTTTGGTGTGCTCTAAACCCCAAGATTGTATGGTGCACCACATTAATACACTGCCCAAGTCTATGAAGAGATTCCACAGTTCATGAGTGCACAAAAGCAGAGTACTGTGGGTGGTGAACAGGAAGGGACATACCTTCATTCTATGTGTAATCCTACATCTATGCATGTCAATGAGGGTGAGGCATATGAAGGCCCTTGTTAAGAAAGCTGTAGCTCCATTCAGCGTGTCTCCAATTTATTAAGCAGACCTCAGCTTTAGGTATGGGGCCAGCCCTCCTCATGGTTAGGCAGCAGCAAGATGACAGATATTAGGGTACTTATTAAGGTTAGCAAATGGTCCATTATACTATTTTAACTACCATGATGGGCTTCAGGCACCAAAATATCTTGGGCCATCTCTGCTCAGAGAGACTGTTTTGGTAGTTGCTTCAGATCTTGTCTCTGATACATTTGGAAAGGTTGCAGTTAAAATCCTATGCATACTTACCTGGGAGTAAATAATTTTGATTTAATTTGAAGAGTAAACACACACAGGCTGGGGCTGCAGTGTGGTGTATTTTGTCAGTATTTCAATGTTGATGTGCGATTATGTCCTTTCTTTCTTGGTATGTGGATTTGGAAAACTTCTGCCTGTATCAGCTTCCTGATCCAGTCACCATGCGGCAAAAAAACCAAAACAAAACAAAACAAAAAAACTGCATTTTCACTGCCTTTTTGTGGCTTGTAAAATACCTGCTCTTTCCAACATGGAAATTAAACCTTGGCTTGGAAAGAAAAAAAAAATGAAGTAGCCCACAACCATCCTAGTGATTTCTGCTGCATTGTTTAGGTGGGGAAGGGAGAGAAATTAAAGCTACAATCCTCCACTTGTTTCCCTGGGAGTAAGTCTAGTTGAACTTTGAGATTTCTGTATTATTCTGAAGTGAAAATAAATGAATAAAAATACTTAAAATTAACTGTTTTCCAGTAAATTTGGCACAGAAATGCCACCGACTGGAGTGTTCATGTTTCATGGCCATTTGACACCTTGTTTACATTACTTTTCATGCACGTGATGGAAGAGGCAGGTTCTGGTTCACAGTGCAATCCTATGCAGCTGTCTTCAGAAGCTGGTTATCCTGCATTCAGTGGGACTTACTCCCAGTTAATGCTCACAGGATTGCAACCTCCATCTGTTAAGTCTGCAATCCTAACCTGACATATTGGGGAGTGAACCCCATTGAGTTCAATGAGGCTTCTGTGTAGGATTGTTCTATTAAGTCTGTAAGGGCCTGGAATCTGTCTTTTTAGTTAAGTAGAGCAGACTTTCAAAGCGATTAGCTTCTGAGAACTGTCAAATGGTTTTGATCCAGAGTAGGTGAAACAAACACGCGCGCGCACACACACGTACGCACGGATCAGAGAAGTGACTTCCCGGCTCATCCACAGACCACGTAGACTGTCGGGGAGGGGAGAGAAGAGGGAAAGGCCAGTCAGAGGACCCGAAAGAGGTGGGTATGTGCAACATTTAGGAATCTCCAAGTGGTGGAGAGAGACGGAGGGAGGGAGGGAGAGGCGGCGGTAGCAGCAGCCTGTGAATTTCCTGTGAATGATCACAGGCCTCAGCCGGGCCGGGCCGGGCCGGGGGGCATCTGGCCGGCTCAGCCTGGGTGCCCGCGGCGGAGAGTGCGCGCAAGCTCCCGCCTCCGAGCTTGGCTCGTCGCGCAATTGGGATCGCGGCGCGATAAAGACGAGGGACCCTCCTCCCCCCCGCTTTCTCGCCCCTTCTCCCGCCAGCTCCCTTGGCCCAGCCCTCTCCTTCCTGCTGTGGCGGCTAGTCTCGGCTGGCCCTGCCCACGTTTCTCCCTCCTCCTCTCTCCGCCCCCCCGGCCGTGGTCATGTGTTGCCTTTTTTCTGTTGTTTGCAGTGGAAACAATTTAGCGTTCTTCGGTTAGCTCCGACCCAAACCGCTACTCAAATCTGGAGGAGTCCAGACAGGGAGAGCAGAAACGGGGGGCGGCTGGGGGGAAGCGACGTAAGAGGTGTGAAGAGGGGTGATTGCAGGGCGGCGGGGGGGTCCCATGCTTGCCTCGTATTTCCTCTTCGGCTTCGGGATCCCCTTCTCTTTCCCCCCCGCTCCTAACCTGCGGCCACATTGTTGGCTCCAGGCTAGGGGAGGAAGCAATGCCTCGTTCCTTCGGATGAAAAGTTTGCATAATGACCATGGGAAAGGCGGCTGTGAAAATCTAGAGCTCTCGCAAGCCAGGTAAGTTTGGGATTTTTAATATACATATACATATATATGGGGGAGGGGTGATTTTTCTTCCGTCTCCGCTTTTTTTTTTTTTCCTGGTGGATTTTTGACTTAAAAATTGTGGTTGCCTTGTTGGAAAGATTGCGTAAGATTCTCTGCATTGGAATCGGAAAGGAGGAGGAGGAAAACACAGACAAGATACAGTGGATCAGCGCAAAGACGGTATCAGATGGGGGGTGTCTTAAAAATACCGTCCTGATCGTCTGTAAAAGAGAAACAAAAAAGATATAATCCTTCCCCCCCATCCCCGGTTGTCAGGTGAAGCGAAGAAGGAAGCGATTCGAGCTAAGAGTTGCAGGCACGACTCGAATGTGCAGTGCTGTGCCACCTCTGTAGTTGCCTGATTCGGGAGACTCCTGGTGAATAGAGTTGGCATTGTGTTTTAAAGTTAGGCTGGGCTTAGACTATAGTGCCCAGCCGAGGAAAGCTCCCACCTTCAAGCATTTGGACTTACATCTATTGATTGTTACGAGAGTAAGTTTCTTCTTTATCACTAGACTCTTGAGAACGGGTTGAAAACAAAACCAAAAAGAGCAGTTGCAAACTTTCGTTATTTTTTAGTAGAACGTACCACTCTTCATAACAATAAAACATTAAGTTTTTTGTAATAAGAGCAGTGGTGCTGGGGGTGAGGATAATGGTGATGGATATATAAAGAAATGCTCTTTTGATTTCTCAGATACGCTGGTTAGTTGTTGGTGTTGCTGCTGTCGCCTTTATTATTGCGTGATTTACAAGAAGCAAGGCCAGTGTAAGGTTTATGACATCTGACTAGCATTGAAGGCATGTTTGCTGCAAATGGCACTGTATAGGCATAAGTGCAGTTTTCCAGTCTCCTAGCAACGCCATTGATTGATTCGAATCCCAGCCAATCCGCACACTCCTTCTCCCCTTCAAATGTTTTTGACAAGTACAGTAGGGAGCATAGCAGAGTGCTGCAAGAAAACTGTCCCTGGCTGGCCGGGCTTTTCTTCCCTTCAAAATAATGGGCCGCAGTATTATAATTAGTATAACTATTTTGAGATGCACAGGCTAGGCGCAGGCAGACATTTAGCCTCCCTAACTGGTTGCCATCCAGATGCTTTGGAGAGCAACTCCGATCATCACCAATCAGTAGCCAGGCTTGCTGGGGATGATTGCAGTTGTAGTTGTGAGGACATCTGATTGAGGGAGAATGCATCGCACTTATGCTGCAAGGATTTCATAGCTAGTGATTGTCTTCCTCCTCCCTGTTTTCCTTCCCCTTCCTGTGTGCTTCTGCCATGTCAGCTTTACAACTGGAAATGCAAGAGTTTGTTCCTCTTGCAGCAATAAAGTTTGTTTTTACACATGCCTGTAAGCAGCTATGAACATATCTGACAGAGCTACTTAATTGGCAGCCGATTTACAAAGTATTTTCATGTGATTTCACTAAGTATGAAGTGCTAGAAAGAAATTTCTTTAGAGCTGGAGCAGATCAAGGAAAGCTCGGTTGGGTTTTTGAAACCTTTGTTACTGTTTTGGGGGGGGGGCTGCCTCCATACAAGTAAATTTAGGCCAGGATTTCTGACTTCTATAATGTAACTTAACCTGATTGTCCGCTTACATTCCTCACAAAGAACTGGGAACTTTCCGTGTCCTCTTGTGAAGTTCAAGAATTTATAGGTTCTGGCAAAGATGTGAAAAGTTCTGTAAGGTTTGAATCTCTTCTGGAAATTGTTACTCTTTTGCACATTAGAGGAGCACATTTTCTTGCAGCATTTATATTTTCACTGGCTTTTAGGATTTTTTCTTGAAATCAAAACATAGAACGATTTGAATAAAACCAAGGATGATGAAGCATTTGTGTTATAATGTGTATTTCAACCCCCCACCATGAAAAAGCTGTTTGTACTATTTCCCATTAAACTAATTCATGTTTTAAAGTATTATCTGTGGAAACCCCAAAAATGTTTACAGTGTGAACCATTGAGTTCAGTAACAGTTACTCCTGTTAAGTGACTTTTGAATTGCTACTCTAAAATTACATGCTGAAAGCTATATAGATAACACCAAATATAATTGTTTGCAGGACTACATTTTAACTAATTTTGGTCACTGTTGGACATGGTGCTTTGGCAGCTGGAGACTTAGAGTTGCCACAGTATCCATCCATAAATGCTTAAAAAGAAGTCACTAGTTTTTGTGTGAAAATTGATGGTATGATATGGCCCTTTGGGAGAATGCTGGCAAGTAAGCAAAATTAAACTGAAAGAGAGCAGCATGTCGTCATAGCAACAGAGCAATTAAATTATGTTGTCAGCCATGATATAATTTTCCTATTTAAAAGCTTGCTCATGGGACACAAGTTCTGTTTGTACTGAACTCGCTTGGCTACAGTACTCCCAACTGAAGACTGGGAAGAATAAATAATGTTTTAGGGATACACTAAGCGTGCTACCACTTAGGATCTGTATCTCTCCCCCTCCCCCAATTTTTGCATTGTTCATTAATAGCGAAATGCTTTCTGCAGTAACTTCATACAGTGTAAGAATGAAATCCTGTTTAAATATTTGTATGGAGTGTTTAAAGCTGTCTTGAGAAGTAGGGATTTAGCTGTGTTTTTCTGGGAATCCAGAACCATTTATTGATGATAATTGGAATAGGAACTGGTTAATATAGCCTCCAACTTCTGAATTTCACACATTGAACTGGTTATTATTTACTGAACTTGGATTTATGGAGTTTTCAATGCATTTTCTAATATTTAATACTGATATGAAATAACTACATTGTATCCACTCCACAATATTTTGCAATATCTTCCTCCTTGTAATATCTTTTTTCCTAAGGCTTTCTTCTCGATCTTTAATAACCTCTTATGTAATTACAGCTTTCTCTTATTGTTATGGTGTATCTCCTTTATAACATCAAGTCCTTTACAAAGTTGTGTGTTTATTGGTATGTACTTTTAAAGATGATAATACAGTGTTTTTAAAAGAGATATTCTGCTGAACATTTCCTCCCCATTACCATTACTACCCTTTCCAATATTTGTACAAGATTTTTTTGGGTTTAAAAAAAGTAAGTTCCATTTCTCAGATACTTTTTCTCTTAATGTACAAAAGTTTCTTCCTTTTCCCTTGAAGTATGTTAGCTGAATTATATAAAAAATGTACACCACACTAGGTCTTTCATTAGTAGTCCAACTTTATTTATTTATTTATTTATTTATTTATTGGCCACTGAATAACCTGATCAGACTCTCTAAGCTGCAAACAACAATAAAATACAGGCCAACAGTTACAGTTCCAAGTTACAAGAGGGGGAGGGAAGAAAAGCAACTGCTGATAGTAGAGCAAGCTCTTATAATCAGTTGGTCAGATCAGGACTTGAAATATTTGCAAAAGGGGACAGTTTTAACCTGGTGAAAAGAAAGAAGTTATGGCGCCAGGCGGACCTCTCTAGGAGGCCCATTCCACAGGTTTATGGTAGACAAAATGATTAGATGAACTTGCAAGTTACACAGACTTTGGAAGGGTACCAAAGTTTACACCTGCTCTGGAATGAATAATTTAAAAAGTAGCTGAATGAGTAGTGAGTTGTTTACCAGAGAGTAGGTGTTTCCTAATGAGTTCAGTGGGGCTTACTTCTAAGTCAGTGGGTATGGACTTGTAGCCTAATGGTGTAGTCTTATGCATGTTTTAGAAAACAATGGGTCTTGCAGCTCATTGTTTATAGAACTGTGTCCTGAAAATAATCAAATAATAGGTGTTAGGCCTTTGGGAGAAGGATGAACTGCTATTCAAGTGACTTGATGTGACTTGTTAATCCTGAAAATAGAATTTAGACTTAAATGTTTATTGAAACATATGGAAATGGATGTTTGGGAAATAAGATGTGAGATTTACTTGTACAAATGATACATGTAGCTGTTTTTGCTTTCAACAAATTCAGCCTCTTTATTTTATAGCTGCTGTACCTTCAGGTTTAACAATACTAACCTTTATTTTGAAATACAGCCTTGTCTATTTTTACATATCCTTCTCTGGGCCTAATATAGTAACAACAGCCTATACTGATTGGCACATGATGTCACTCTTCATGCTTTCTTCTAAGTCATGCTTATCACATTCATTGCTCAGTTAAATTTGCATCATTGGGGTGGAATTTTATGTATGACTTCCTTTCCGGCACAACTTTGCACTTGGATCCTTATATCTTGACTCTACGCCCAAAGCTACAGAATTGTCCCAGAGTTTCTTTAAGAGGCATCAGCTTAGTAGCCGTAGAGAGCAAAGGCTTGGTTGTACATGTGGCTGGTAGCTGTGTGTAAACATGAAGT
Organism: Varanus komodoensis; assembly: GCF_004798865.1. Lineage (NCBI taxonomy): Eukaryota > Metazoa > Chordata > Lepidosauria > Squamata > Varanidae > Varanus > Varanus komodoensis. The sequence continues at coordinate 44,048,290 of NW_025335761.1, read as the reverse complement.
TTTGCCTGCCTTGTGTGTTCAACCAGAGCTGGAGAGGCTATAATTATAACGTAGCTGTGCTTGTACTGGAAGTGAAACAGCTGAACTTAATCTGAAGCAACTGGTCTTAAGCTACCTTTTCTTGTTTTTTTCCTTTTGTCTGTTACAAGCAGTAGGAGGGACATGACCAGTGATATTTACAGTCCTCTAAACTGATGCATACTCACCCAGAAGGAAGCCCCACTGATAGCATTAGAGTTTGCTCTCCAAATAAGTATATAAAGGACTGCTCTCTTAGGAAGAACATCTAGAATAAACATCTACTTTTCTGTTCTTTGTAAGACAAAAATCAAAGCATCTCAGAAATACCATCATCCTTATGCAAGTTATTGACATCCCATCCCTTCCCTAGCAGCTGAATTCTCTTACTCAACCTGTCTGCATGGGTGTTTATGTGATGCTGGGTAGTTTTTTTTAAATGTAGATTTAACCAAAGCCCAAACTGCAAGACTAGGGAAAAGCTGTCAGAATGTTGTGATGCTCTTTTTGCCTTTACCAGCTAACAAACGTTTGGATTTATTTTACCAGGAATCTCCATCTAAATGGGTCCAGTTATGCCTCCCAGTAAGAAGCCAGAAGGCTCAGGAATTAGTGTTTCCAGTGGACTGAGCCACCAGTGTTACCGGGATAGTGACTTATCAAAGACGCTTCACGATGATGAGGATTTAGATTTTACTTTACCTGCCCTCCGATTGGAAAAAGGTCCCATGGAGGATGAAGAGCTCACCAACTTGAACTGGCTACATGAGAGCAAAAATTTGCTGAAAAGTTTTGGGGACTCGGTCTTAAGAAGTGTTAGCCCAGTGCAAGATCTTGATGATGACACCCCCCCTTCTCCTGCTCATGCCGACATGCCCTACGATGCCAAGCAGAACCCCAACTGTAAACCACCATACTCCTTTAGCTGCCTCATATTTATGGCCATTGAGGACTCTCCAAGCAAACGCCTGCCCGTTAAGGATATATACAACTGGATTTTGGAACACTTCCCTTATTTTGCAAATGCCCCTACTGGATGGAAAAATTCTGTGAGACATAATTTGTCATTGAATAAGTGTTTTAAGAAGGTGGATAAAGACAGAAGTCAGGTGAGGCTGCTGTAATGCTACTTTTCTGTCTGTTTAACCCATTTAATCACCTAATTTTCATACTTTTTAGTTTAAAGTGGAACGAGCAGTCCTGCTTCTGCTCTCCTGACATTAGTTCATTGCATCCAGAAAGCCCCCGTATGGTTTGTTCTCAGATGGTTCCTTTCTGATAGCATTGGAATCTTTGTCTAGACGGCTGTCAGACAGTGCTGTTCGTGTGAATGTATGGTGCGCTTTTGGGTCTTTAAATTCTGTCTTGTGTGCATATGAATAATGTTTTGAGGTTATTGTGCTGTGCTAATGGTTTCCTAATGAAGAAGGTGCATATAATTGCATAGAGTGGGTTGTATGCTGTGCCTCACTTACGGTGCAGTACTATGCATATTTAAATAGAAAAGGGTCCTACAACCCCTAGCATTCCCTATCTAAATATGGATAGGATTGTGCTGTTAGCGGAGAGGTAGGTTGCAGCTGTTGGAGAAACAAAGACAGATTTTTCAGAAGTATTTGCTTCTTTCTAGCATTTATTTTATAGGCAGTTGGGTGACTTGTATGTCTGCAGTGTTGTGTTCACTGCTCAATATAGCTTGTCTTTCATGGACTTCTCAGTAGGCTCCTGTGCAAGGGGTCTCATCAGGTCTGGACCTCCTTAAGACTGGCAGAGGTTCCAAACACTTGGCCGGTGTGTCTGCATTTTTCCTCACCCTGGTGTGGTGGTATCTGGAAAAAGCTCTGACTTTGGCCAGAAGACTTTGGCTTATGTGCATTAGGACATGTGCTTAAGTGGAGTTTCTCATTACTAGCATCTGTAGAAGAGAAGGGGCTCAAGTGGTTTTCAGCTTAGTGTGTCATCCAGGCAATGCAGATGCCTGTATCAGATGGCCAGACGATCTGAGCATCTAGTTCAGAATTGTCCACTTTAGCTGGCAGCAGCTCTCCAGGTTTGTTAGAGTCTTTCCCATCATCCTTCAAACTAGACACAGATTGTAAATGGTATTTTCCGTGTGCAAAGTTTTTGCTCTTGCACTAGGCTGTAGGTCATCCTCTTAGCTTTTGCATGTGACTTCAGACCTGTCTTTGGACCACCATTGTGACCTGAGATCCCCTTGTGGCTCCTTCCAAGACTTCTAAAGTTACATGGTTACAAAAACATTTCTGTCACATGTTATAGTTGGTATAACTTGAAGGGTGGAGGTAGCAGGTAAAAATTGCTTACAGAATCTTTATCATCTGCCATTGTCCTTTTTAGAATTGCACCACAAGTGTAGAAGTGATCTGTACTTGACATCTGTGCAATTGATCTTTCATTTCTATCAAAATTGATGGATTTTAAGAAATTATCTCTGTTGTGTAAATGTGTGTAGGGAGCAGCTAAGAGTTTGAGACAATGAATTGTACCTGTAACTGCAAGTCACAAACACTTGCAAAATAATTAATATCTGTCTTAAAAACACATCCTTGCCTTTATCATTAATTGCCTGAGTTTGCACTTTCTCTTCCTGTTTCTCCAAAAGGCTAGAAACTGGAAATAGCTTTGTGAGGCATTTGGTATTCCCTTGCCTAAGAGAGAGAAGCAGATGACATGTATCAACTATTTCTACAGGCCTGAAGTCATTGTTACAGGCTGCAGTGTGTACATGGCTTTGGGGAGTGTGAGTGCAAGGAGGTATGTGGGTACAACACGTCCTTGATCCCCCCCCCCTTCTCTTAATTTTAGGTATGACCCTGAGAGGTCTGGCTATCGGACAGTATAGAAATGTAATAAATGAAATGAAAATTCAGGCTTGTAGAGTATTGTATATTAAAATTCAAAAGCCTTTAACTGTAAGATGGAAGAAGTGGTATGTAAAAGTGATGCTGTAAGGTCTTTAATCTTGAAGTAAAAGACAGAGAGGCAGCCTAGAACACCTTGAACATAAATGGTACATTCTTGTTCTGGAAGGAAGGAAGGAAGGAAGGAAGGAAGGAAGTTGAACTCTGCAGTAATTTTATGCTGCAGTAGGTTCTTTCACTCCCTTCACTTTCCCCCTCCCTCCGCTAGCACCATGTGACCAGACATGGTGCTCCTTTAGCAAGGTTTAGCATCTCCTCCAGCTGTTCATAGCCTCCTGTTGAGAGTGGCTGTGGAACACCAGCCTTTAGAGGTAAAGCAGGATGGATTCATTTAAAAAAATCAAGGTGTTTCAATTACAACTGAAATTGTCGTGGAAAAAGGACTACTTTTAAATTAAGTTTCCTGTTTGCCCTTTCAGTGTTTCTTTTAAAATGTGCATAGCAATTGTTTGATGTAGCTATTTTGAAATGTTGATTTATAACTAAATAGAGCCCTTAGAGGAGGGAGCACTCTATTATCTCTTAACACTTCAACTACTCAAGAAAATGGCACATGATTGCTTATTTAATAGATAAGTAGGTCTTGTGTCACACTGCAGAAGGATATTGATTAGAAGTTAACCTCTCTGCCCCCATACCATGTAGGGCATCAGCCTTCCTTCTAGGGCATTAAAGGGCCCTGTTTCCCCCCTCATCCTTAAGCTCCCTCCCTACATGTTTTCACATTGTTTGACTGAGCAGAGTGGGAAAGAATGGAAGGTGCACACTGCCTTTCAGTTCCCCAAAACAGCACAGCTGAATGCCTGCTTGCGTACCTGGCTGCATACTTTGGATGTGGGTGTTGGGTGAAGCAGGGCTCTGCCTTGCACTGTTTGTGGTCCCCCAGCCTAGTGCCCTCCAGATGTATTGAACTTCAACTCCCTTCTGCCCCAGCCAGCATGGTCAATGGTCAGGGATGTCATACAAAATATTGAGACTGTTAGTAATGTTATATCCCTGATGTGCAAACAGAACTAATGGTCAAGTTCAGCTAGTGAGTGAGCATTAAAGGAGAGCACAGAATAATTCCTCAGTGAGATACAGGGAGGAGTTCTTAGAGCTGGGATTAGATCCCAGTGTCTGGCATGACTTGGCAATTCCTTAGCAGGTTCATAATTCAAAAAACTTGATACATTATGCCATCTGTGTAATGCATGAACTCAGAAGGCAGGTACGTCAACCAGAGTTTAGTCTTAGCAAAATGGTGCTTCAACACTGTATACTTAAGACTGGTCCATGGAGCTAGTGTTAAGAGATGAGCATAGGCTTTGCTTTAACATATTTGTATTAGAATTCAGGCACCAGTTTTAAACTGGGCAATTTTTGAAAAATAGAAAAAGTGGATTAAAAAACCCCCACTGATTTAAATCCTTCTGTTTGAAGTCTTCTTTAAAAATCTGATTTTACCTGATGCTATAGCAATAGACTAATAGCATCGCCTGATGCAGAGCAGTGTACTGCTTGTAGCATTCCATTATGTCATAGAGGTAGGTGAGTCTATGTGCTAATCTTGTGTAAATATGATGATTGTTTTGGTTAGTACTTATTGAAACGGGAAAAATGCCTGAATAAGAATTCTGTAGCACTCAAAAGTCTGCATATTTTGACTTTATCCCAAATTGGACCAGTAGAGGTTGGCATGTTGATCTTTCATTTCCTGTATTTTAAGTTGTCCACTGTTGCTAAAAATAGCAGGTGGAGTTGTTTATTCTGGTGGCATTGGTTTTCACTGTATGCTATTGGTACTCATTCCTTCCTTAGTACTGAGGTATACATTGTAGAAGCAGCAGACAGTACGTTGAATAGCTTCTATCTGGAAGTTTTATCTATATTTCATATTTTCCAGTAATGAGTTCTCTTATCCAGCAATGTTTCTTCTTTACACACCTTTGACTTTTATGACTCCCACACACACACACACACTTTTCCACTTTTGCTATTTTTTGGCATGGTAAATACTCCTTCTTAAACAGCTGGGCATTTTACCTCAGGTATCTTCCACTGAAGTTGTTATTTGTGTGTGCAAACTATTCTTTAACCTTCTATGCCTGTGATTGTCTCAGTGCATTCTCTAATGAAGAGACATACACAAACCATTCCAAAATGTCTGATGCTTTTCCCTACAGGCAGTTACATTCTTATCCAAAATGTCCAAAAGAGAAGAGAGTTAGCCAAGACTATGTTACACACAATGCTCAAGAATTTTCAGTATCTGAACCATATTTCTTTGGGGTATGTTCTTTTTCTACTTTAGCTACATCATGCTTTCAAATCTAGTCTCTTTCAGTTGAAACTCATGGAGTTTTTTGTAATCACTCTATAATCCAGTTGCAGTTCTTCAAGATTTTACTGTACATTTGGGTTTATTTTCCATTCGACAGTGGAAGCAAATTGATTCTACGACAAATTTTAAATGGAAAGGAAATGCTCACTTAAGAAAGACCTTTCTTTGTCTATGTATTTTGAAGTTCCCTTATATGCATTCCTTTTTGTGGCTATAAAGCATTTGGGTGGCTACAAGGGCTGGATTAAGACTAAGGAAGAACTGCTAAAAAAGGAATTTGAGAAAAAGACTTGGATCCTAACGTATATTGGTATCTTGATGTCCCTTGAAATAATCTCAGTACCTGATATAGCCTAACCTAAAAATCTGTAGCAGCCCCCCATTTCTGGATTAAGAGTGTAACCAACTGCATACAGATTTATTGATTACTTCCCTGCTCTTTGCTTGCTTTGTTTACCCTCTTGACTGAAGAGTTCTAAAGAACTTGAAAAGTTGCACACCTTTGGATTCATCAGCTAATAGTATTGCACTAATAGGATTTCTGCTGCCTAGAGTCCCAGTCTCTGTGAATAGGCAGGATATTAAAAGTAATGATTTTTTAGCTTTTTCCTTTTGTCCAACTTTGCTCTTGCTATAACTTTTGTTTTGCGGGTGGAACAGTGCTGTGTTCACAAAGCAGTTTTTCCTGCTTCCCCTGAAAATGCTGTTTCTGAAGTTTGTGGAGAACTCTGGCATGCCATTCTGTTCCATTTCGGAAGGCTGCAACAGAAAGGGGAATTGCTGAATATAGGAGAGTCCTACTTCTCCAAGTGGAAGTTGTTTTCACCTATACAGTAACACTTAGGGATCCAATCCAATGTTTTGAGCAATTCATAAACCCAAGGAATCTTACCTGAATTGCTCTTTTATAGCAGAGTGTAATTGAATGTGCCATAGAACATAGATTTAGTTACACAGAGATACCTCAGGTGAGGAGAGAAACAGATTCCCTTTCTCCCTGCACTTTTTCTTTTGCTTGTTCTTGACTTCCTTATTATTTCAGCAGTTTATTTATTTTATTTATTTATTTAGAAAATTTCTAGGCCGCCCCATTCGCCGAAGCCTCGGGGCGGCTTACAAATAAAACCAATCTCATGTAAGTTAACTTTTGCAACTTCTGTGGTGGTTATTGTGATCACTTTGCTGCATAGCCAAGACCCTGGAGAAACATCCAGAGTCTGGTAGAACTCCAACTTTGGAAGCAAAAATAGGAATGGGGAAGGAAAGAAAGAGGAAGGAAGTGGTACAGAAGAAGGATAGGTAGATGGTTGACTGGAGTGCTCAGCAGTGAGTTGAGTCACTAGTCCTTTTTGTGCAAAATGGTGGATATAAAATGGAAATAAAAGCATTATAGTTTTAGCTCCACAGAGAGATTGCAGTTGAGCTTTCTGAGCATACCTTTGCTTTCTTCAGGATGAGCCAGTATCACTTTTTCTAGTGTTGTTTGCTTTTTCTCTCCTGTACTCTGTGGGGAGAGGTTCTTCATCTGCTTGGATCAGCCAAGGATAAAGGCTGGATGTGGCCTCTGAATACATACCTGAACTCCATAGCTGATGGTCTCACCCTAGTAAAGGCACTGAATTTGATCGTGAAAAGGAAAGGCCTTTCTCTACATCACCAGACTATTCCATTTAACTGTCAGTGTGACCCTAAGCGCCTTCAGCATCACTTTCTGTAAGTTGCTGAGTTTGATGTTTGTAATTTTTAATCCTTGCTAAATAAATAAAAGGAGAATGCTCAGCAAATGACACATTTCTGAAACCTCTGAGAGGCTCCAGTGAATACAAAATAACACTTTAAAATTCTGTCAGCTCTGAGAATTGTGCATATTTGTTAATTGATGTTGAATCTTTCAGATTTTTTTCTTCTTTCCTTCCTTCTAGCCACATTTAAAATACCATGTAAAAGCAATGCTTTCCTCCTGAAGTTCAGGGATTTTTGTTATTGTTCTTGCCAAGCAGGCTCAGTCTCATGCAAAATATTTCATCGGGCATCAAACTGTATGCGGTGGTTTGGAGCTTTTTTTTTCCCCAACAAAGAATGTATCAGAAAGCAGACAGGGAAATGTTTTTTCTCCCCAGAACCTGGAGTCATCTCGTGGTTGAAGATTCAGGGCCAATTTAAAATGAATACGTGTTCACCTAGTGCACCCTTAAAACTAGAACTTGCTACCACGAAAATTATTGATGGCCCACCTACTTGGGTGACTTTAAAAGATAAGACAGATTCATGGAAGAGAAGACTAATCATGGCTACTAGCCCAGATAGCTACATATTATCTGCAGGATGCCTCTCTCTGCCAGTTGCTGGGGAATGCAAGTAGCAGGCTGCTGCTGTACTCATGTCCCGCTTGTCAACTCCCCCTGGGTAGCTGATTGGCCAAGATAGGTCTTTGGCCTGATCCAGCTCTTATATCCTTAATAGTTACAGTATATTGCTGTTCTCCTGCTACGTTGGACTGCAACATTTGGAAAGCAACACCTTGAGGAAGACCTGAGCTACAGGATTTGAAAGATGAGAGAGGCCTTTTGCTTCCCTATTCAAATGATTCCCCGCCCCCGTCCTGTACACGTGAAGGGGGGAGCATTTATTTAATGTGCACGCATGCACACAGGACATAAAATTTGCAAAATAGGGCAGTCTTTGCCAACAGATTTACAATCTAAAAAGATATGATACTTCAGGAAAAAAGGGATGGGGGATGGAGGAAGGAAAGAAGCAAACTCAGGCATCAGTCCATAGCTAAGAACAGAATGTGAGCACTGCTGGTTGAACCAAAGACCTCTATCTGTTTCATTATTCTTTTCCCACAGTAGCCAATCAGATGCTCCCAGGGAGTCCACAAGCAGGATGAGAGGCCGCTAACTTAGACATGGACATTTCTGATGGGTTGGCTATTGCTAGTGCCAGTGGAGGGAAGGCCAGAGGCAGCTGGTTTCTCAGGAGAGGCGAAAGAAGAGCCCTGCTCTTCTCCCTCCCTCCTCTAGCCTGATGGTTGCAGCTAGCTAAAATGAAATATAACAACATATATAATGTGCTCACTTTTCCTTGTCAATCTTTTCTATTGTGGGGACTGTGAATTTTTTTTTGCAGCAAAGAGGGATGTACTAGAACCTGGCAAATTAAGCCACCCAAGTGAGCAGCCTGCAAAAAAAGTTGTACTAGCCTGCTGGAGGCTGGTAGAATAAAATTGGAGAGCTGCATTTCTGGTCTGTGTGTAGGGGAGGGAGTCTCCTTTTTCTAGCAGTCTGCCTGGCTTCTGTGTTGGGTGCAGAGGAAGAATAGAGCCCTCTGTCCCTCCTCTGGAATCCAGACCGCTTGCCTACATGCAACAGTTGACCAGATTAGTGCTTATGTAGCAAGGGCAAGGAACATATTCATTGGCACTGTATGCGCAGCATTGATGTAGACGTGTGTTTTGAAGAAACCTATGTGGAGGTGTTGGCTGCTGTTGGGCATGCTTTGCATGAGCTCTCAGATGCTAGCCAAAGGCTGGTGGTCTTGGAGGTCTTCTGCATAGAACTCCATGGTAATCAGCTTGTACAGTAGACTCTCGACTATCCAGCCTCCGTACTGTCCGGCCTAGTTAAAAAAATAACTATCAATGAACAGTAAAATACGTTTAAATTAATTTTTGTAAGAATTAAGCCTACGTTTTACATTAATGTTTTGTTTATTTTAAAAGTGTATGTATTCATACTGTACAGTGTACATGATTTTATGTTTCCTGCAATTAAGTTAGACATATAACATTTATCTTAAAATGTGTACAATATTTTTATCCGTGGACTTCCTTTTTCTGTAATAAATTTTTAAAATGTACAGTACAGTACAGAACAAACATTTATAAAGTACTGGCCTGTACTAAGAGGTCAGAAAATATGAATAAGAGTGGGTTTTGGTATAAAAAGGGTGTTTTAATGGTATGGGTGGGGTAGGAAGTGAGCATTTATAGAACTTCGGCCTATCCGGCCTGCCCTTCCACCACATTAGGCCAGATAGTTGGGAGTCTACTGTAATTACAATAGTACATGTGTATGGCAGTGCAGAGAAGCTGAAACTGAGAAGCAGCTGTATAAAACTAGAGAAGAGGTTTAAGTCAGCCCAGAATGGTATATCTCTTTCTTACTTTACATTTAGGGTGACTTGTGAGTATTTATTCAACATTAGTGTGAATTTGCACTCCTTTATTTACTTTTTGTAAGCATACGTTCATTTGAATAATTCATTGCCACAGATTACCATTTAATGGATTATCGGCTGAATTAAATTTCCACTGAACAATGTATTTCAATACAACCAAGAATAAAGGTGACTGATAAGAATTCAGTATCCCAGCATATGCTAGTAGACTCATTTTCTAAGTGTGTGCATGTGAAAGCACACTCCCCTTTATTCTTATGTTTTAAAGTTGATAGCAAAGTTGAATCACAGATGTGTTCTTCTGTGTATTCTTTTGTGTATATTTTTCTAGCCACAGATCTTTGTTGATAATAGTGTGGAAGGGTGCTTGGGATGCTGACAAACTCACAGGAGGCAAAGAGGACAATTAGAGGCTGGGTTTGGTTTGAGTTCAGTCAAGAACATGAAGGTCAGCAACTAAACCTTCAGATCCTGCTGGGTTGATGAAGAAGGGTACAGACTGTAACTTCCTAGGCTGAACTTGTTACAAATACCGGTGTTTTCACTGTACAGACAACTGTCTCTTTACTGTTGGAATGGACATTCTACTTCTGGAATTGGGGCACATGTACAGGCCTCTTCTCTGAATGAGGTCATCACATCGGACATTTCTGTCTGCAAACCCATCCATTGTATGAAAATTTTAATTGATAGAGCAGGGTCCCCTTAGTGGTGGCCCCACTCTTAGAAATTTGAGGAAACCAGAGTGAAATATTATGGCACACTGCAAGGCCATTAAAAAAGTGTTCACTGGTATTGTTTTTATGCATCAGCATTTACTTGTACCCTCTCCCTTTTCCCTTCTGTAAAGAATCCCAAAGCTCCTTGTGGTAGGTTAACCTTGTCTGTAATACATCTCTTGTAGCTTCCATATAGGAGGCTGTAATGTTTAGCTTTGCCTAGTCAGATAAGACAGATTCTTGGGAAAATATAGAAACAGAGTGAGTAAGAAGGGGCATCCCGGGCCATCTAGTCTAACCCCAGGCTCCAGCTGGCTCCACTCATGACATGCTTACCATGTCCAGCCTATCCTTGAACACCCTCACCGATGGGGCTTCAACCACCTTCCTGTCAGGACTTCCTGGCAGCCAAATTGTACTTTGGTTCCCTGAGCTTTGCTCCATTGGAACACATCCTGCCCTCCTCTGCAGGGGAAAAACAATCTTTACCCACCTCCATGTGATACCTCCTCATGTACCTATATGTGGCCAAGAGATCCATTCGGAGTCTCCTCTTCTCCAGGCTGAAAAGACCCAGTTCCCTCAGTCTCACCTCATATAGCATTCCCTGCAATCCATCCACCATTCTTGTAGGCCTATGCTGCACCGATTCCAACCTGACTATATCCTTCCTGTAATGTAGAGCCCAGAACTGAACACAGTACTCCAGTTGCGGGCGCACCAGAGTCTTATAGAGTGATAGTAATACCTCTCTTGTTCTAGAAGCCATGCTTCTGGCTCTGCATCCAAGGGTGGCATTTACCCTCTTGACTGCTGCATCACACTGCTGGCTCATGTTTAGCCTGCAGTCGACCAGTACTCCAAGATCCCTTTCACAAGTTCTGTTCTCCAGCCACTTGTCCCCTAACCTGTACTTATGACACCTATTCCTATGCCCCAAGTGCAAGACCTTATACTTATCCACATTGAACGCTATCCTGGTGTCCCCTGCCCACTTCCATAGTCTGTCCAGATCCTTCTGGATCCAGAGTCCCTGTTCCTCAGTTGTAGCCCCTGCCCCCATTTTAATATCATCTGTGAATTTGATCAGCAGACTGGTCATCCCCCCTTCCAGGTCATTGATGAAAAGATTGAACTGATCGGTCTCAGGGCAGAGCCCCGGGGGAACTCCGTTTGTCACTGGCCACCATCCTGATGCTTCCCCTCTGCTTTCAGTCCATCAGCCATGCCCTAATCCATCACACAGTGCTTTGGTGTATCCCAAAACTCCTCAGTTTTATCAACCAGGATATCATGTAGCACTTTGACAAAGGCCTTGCTGAAATCCAAGTAAATCACATCCACCGCATGCCCTCTGCCTAGCCACCTTGAAACCTTGTCATAGAATTCCACAAAGTTTGTCTGGCAGGACCTGTTTTTGCGGAAGCCGTGTTGTATGATTGCCAACCTCCCTTCCCTGTCTAGGGTTACTATATCTCTCCCTATTATGAGCCTTTCCATTGTCTTTCCCAGAATGGACTACGGCTAACTGGCCTGTAATTCCCCATGTCCCTTCTATTATCCTTTTTGAAGGTTGGGGCCACTGACGCCTCCCTCCAGTCCTCTGGAACCTCACCCATTCTCCATGAGACCTCAAAAATGGAGGCCAATGGGTGTGAGAGTACCCCTGCTAACTCCCAAAGTACCCTCGGGTGTAACCCATCAGGGCCTAGCACCTTTGTAACGTCCAATGCCCTGAGGAGGGTGTAAATAATCTCTGTTTAAAGAGGTTTTAATCTATAGGAATATAACTGCTTTAGTTTTCTTTTTGTTCACTTGATTACTATCTTCATTAACTGGTGCTTTGTTTTTAAGAAAGCTTCCTTAATGCTGTATACTGATTTATAAGGTATCTTGAGGAATTATCCTCATTTCCTTCCTTTTTTTTCTTGCTCTCCCATCTTTTTTGTAGCAATTCAAAGTGCTGGTCTTAAATGCCTTGGAACCAGGTTACTTGAAAGATAACCTTCCCCAGCATTGACTTCCTCTTCAGATGCCCTGCTCCAGGTGGCACTGCTAAGGGAGTTGAGGCCAGGTGCTGCTGGAGAGAGGACATGCTTGGTGATACACTGACTGAGGAATTGCCTCTCCAGAGAAACTCACCTGGTACTTCCTTTATGGTCTTTTTTGCACTGGGTGAGCATTATTTTATTCACTGAGCCCTTTCAACAAATTCATGATCTTCATAGCTGGGCTCTTAATAGAATACTTTGAGTAGTGTTGGCCCTGATGGAGAGATCTGTGGTAGCCACTTTTGAGCCTGGCCAGGGTAAGAGCATGGAGGGGCTGCCATCCTCCTTGGCCTTTGCTCAGTTAACTGTGCTAGCTCCTGGGTTGCCATCATTTCTGTTTTGTTGTTGGGAGAAGTGGGGTTGGGGATATGGAGGGGACCTGGCCCTGGACAGTTGTTAGGGAAAGCTCTGCGGCTGTCTAGGGAGCCCTCACTCTGCAAAGAAGAGGTTTGCAGCATTAAACAGCTCTTGAGCTAGCCATGCAGGGCCTCCTCTCTTAATGTCTCATGTGTCATCTGTTTTATATTTGTGCCACCGGTTTTATCCCTCTCTTTATGAATTAAATGTTTTAATCTATTTATTTGAATATATGGGGGATTGTTCAATATTGTATTTTATTCCTTAATTTCTTATGAGCTGCCCAGTGAATCTATGTTACTGGGTGACCTATTTAAATAAAGTAAATAAGGGTGCCATTTTATGCTTTTTTAGACTAGAGTCCTACAACTTGCAGCATTCCAGGTAAGCTCAAGGACATAAGACTCTTTCTGTGGAAGCATGCATAAGATTGTGACCTAGGTAAATCTAGTTTTAGAAATTTTTGGTGGTCACACTTTACAAGCAGCTTAAACAGAACAGTTGCAGTTTACTTCAAATTACATCCTGAGCTTTAAAATCAACAGGGCCTCCTTCCAGGTACGTATGTATGTATTTCATTTTTATACCGCCCTTTGAAGGAAATAACCTTAGGTTACAATTAGGTACCTATGGGATGAGGTTTTCTTTCAAATAACCTGGACCAAAACCATTGACGGCTTTGAATGTCAATGCTAGGCACTTTGAATTGGGCTTGGACTTCAACTGGCATCCAACTGCTATGATATGTTCTTGTAAGCCAATCCCTATTAACAATCTTGCTGTCCTGTTTTGGATCAGTTGAAGTCTCTGGACCATTGTCAAAGGCAGCCCCACATACAGCGCACTGCAGCAATTCAAACGAAAGGTTACCAGAGCATGGATTACTGTAGCTAGGCAACCATATATGTATATTATATATATATATATATATATATATATATATATATATATATATGAATGTATACATTTATTTCTGCATTCCTGCAGAAATAAATACTTAGGACATCCAAAACTCAGCTTTTTGAAGGAAGCTCTGTTGATTTTAAAGGTATTTTCCTAGCAGATTAACAATGCCAAGACAGCAACAGACTTGATGATGTGTTTGCCCTTTATTACTATAAACCCGTAGCTTTCAAAGGAACTTCCAAGAAATTAAATCTTGGAGCAAAGTAATACTCTTGCACAGGAATGCTGTCTCCTAACTGGTTTATATAACAGACAGCTAGCCTATATAGTGCTGTCAGTGTAAAAGAGATTTTGTGTGACTTTTAAAAACTGGGATCTTTCCTTAAGAAAGAAGTGCCTTCCCCCTCAATGACCCATGTAATAGATTCTGCATGTGGTTTGTATACTCCATGAGCAGAGGGACACTGATCCTCCACTGATCTGTTTTGCAAGCTATATGCACTGCTTGGGAAAGGAGCCTTTAATGCTTTCAGGAGCAACTGAAAGCAAGCAGATATATTTGTTTCTGGAAAGGCGAAAATCAGTGGAACTTGCGCTCCACCAGTCTGTCATGATCCAGCAATGAATGCTTCCATTCCTTTAAGGGTTTGCTCTCCCTGTGAAACTCCACTGCACAAACAAGGGACTGGGATCAGTGAAAAGGGCTATTTGCACAGTGGTCCTGTTGGATATTTTCTAATAATAAGTACAATGGATGCTTATTTCTAAGCTTTTCCTGAGAACATCTTAAAGGTATGCTTACTGTAGTACTTTCAAAGAATCTTATTTGAAACATTGTAATTCCTAGTTCTGTATAAACTGGATGCACATTAAATATTCTTTTAGACTTCAGGGTGTGAAGGAAGGAATATTAGAAAAACGCCACACCATTACCAATCTCCTTACTGGCAAAGTCAACAACTGTGTACAAGCTCATAGGTCTGGTAGTAGCATTGGAAGCATGGCATGGGAGGCCTTCCTTTTTATTTTAGCTCTCTGTTGGCAGATCAACATGCACAATTGCTCTGATTTCATCCTCTCTTCTAGTACATAGATTTCAGTGCCCGAGTATGTGTCCCATTTAGTACAATCCCTTTAGCTTATGACTTTTCTGGCTTCTCTACCATCTGGTCCTTGGCTATAGAGAGGAATTTTTCTTGTATATGAGTCTCCGTAGCAACGGGTATGCAGTTGATATGGAAAGTAAGCAGTTGCCCTAGCAACAGAGTTACTGATGTGGCAGATCCTCTGCTTGCAGGGAAAAGGACTCAGCTTGTCCAAATGCATTCTGCAGGTCTTCTGTAATCATGGTTGCACCCACTTGTGCTGTTTAGTCAAGCGGAGTTGCAAGCACTTCTTTTTCATTTTCAGGAAGAGAACAGGCAGGCAGATTTCCCCTTGTCGGCCTTTGGGTAACAGAGACCTGGCTGCAGACCATGTGGTTCATGCAAGTTGGTAAGAAACAGGACCTCAGTTCACAATGAGGATGTTTGTTCCCAGCCCTCTCCTTACTGATGCGAGTTCCTCTCTGAAGCATTGAGGCAGAGGCTGCTAAATGTAAATTTATGGTGCTGTTTCTGATCTCTTCTTTTTCTTCTTTGCCACCAACTGCCCTTCCTATGACTTCTCATCTTGGCTTCTGCGTCCCTTACAATACCATTTGCTTTTTTGCTTGTCTGTTTTCATTCTGTATCTGGCGTATTGGAGATTTGAACTGCAGGCAAGTGTGCAGGGATACACTTGTCTGATACAACAAAGAGTAAAGCGAAAGTCCAAAACTTGATGAACTTTGGTTTTGATAGATGCATGTTATGAGGAAAAGGATTATGCAAGTCATTTGAATACCTTACAGGAGGTGAATAAATACAGCAGGACCCCCACATCCACAGGGATAGGTTTCAACCCCTCCCCCCCCAGCAGATGCCTGAAACTGCAGGTAGTAGTGGACACTACATTTGTGAGGGTTAAGGGTGTAGGTCTCCTACAAAAGTGGGAAAAATATGAATACTGTATTTCTGGGGGGGGGGGGGAACCTCTGTTGGCTGTGGTGCAGGTAGTTGTTGTCCAAACAAGAGATATAGCTGGACTTGTCAGCACCATCTGTTTTGTGCCCCTGTTAAAGATAAATCTCATACAGATTTTGAGCTGACATCCAAGAAGTAAAGATCTTGTCCATATGATTTCTGATGTTTGAAGGCTGATTAAAGCTGAAGAGGTGTTTAATTATTCGAAAAGTCAAGTGAGTACATGGGGTTTTCATGTTCTTTGTTCAAAATTAGTCGCTTCTGTGTAGTACAAATTATTGAGTAAATTGGATATAGGTCAATTGTACTATCAAAACAATACATGCAGATGGGCTTTTAGAATGAGCCTCTTGCAAGGAGAGAACAGAGTTTTACCAACTCACAGCTGTGCTTCAGCTACCTCCACCCACAAATATGTATTCAGGTGAATGTGAAAGTCTATACTGGGGTGGCCAAACCAAGACTTGTGAGCTGCATGTGGCTCTTTGAGTTTATTTTGTGGCTTGCGGAGGACTTGGAGCTCCGCCGTTCCCCTTCCCAGTTCAGATCCCAGTGATGGCATGGGTATGATTGTAGCAAGATCTCCCAAGGCCACCAGCCTGTCCTGCACTCTTCCTGAGACTCAAGAAGAGAGTGGATCAGCTGGTGACCTCATGAGAGCTCATTCCAGCATGCCCCATCTTTTCCTGCTGACTTGAAAAAGCCAAGAGGTATCTTGACTCCCCTCCTGAATGTGGTGGGGACCAGTCACCGCTCCAAAGAGAATTCGTGTTGTTTATGTGATAGCTCCTGAAGATGACTATCCTGTGGCTGCTTGTCCCTTCTGCAGCTCCTTCAAAGGTCCCTGATAGGACATGATCTTCAAGTTACAAATCTAACAAAGAATTCTCAGTACTTCTCACTAAACTATAATTGCCAGGATTCTGTCTGTGATAACAGTAACCCCCCCCCCCACACACACTATTTTTGATTGATATGACATGTGGTTTGAGTAGTTCTTGTTTCTAAAGGTCCATTTCTTTGGGAAGGGCTTCTTACAGTAAGTGTTCCAGATGTCTGTATGTCTTAACATGCGCATTAAAAAATCATACACTGGTAAGTAGAAATACACTTTCATAAAATCAAAATAAATAAATAATGAGCAATATTTGTTAATATCTTGCAGCTCTCAAACATCTATCATATGTTGCTCTTCTGTTGAGCAAGTCTGGGTACCCCTGGTCTATACAAATCCTCCTCATGGGTTGTGGTCAAATGAAATATGGACAAAGCCTACAAAGATAGGGTTTATACACCTTTGTTTGAATATATGTTCTCAATGGGATGGTGGGTCCAGTGGGTACAATCCCTCTTCCCTGCATATGTGTTTGGTTGAATGGGTGAAACAATTTTAATAAGATCAAGGTTCTCTATCTGACTTGCAGAAGATTTGCTTCTTCATATCTTGTCAAAAGAAGTGAGCTGCTTGTTCTTTTCTGGCTTCCGCTATAATGTGTGAAGCAGGACAATCAAGTTCCAGCAGCCATCTGGAGCTCTCATACATTTGAGCAATATTCGCAAGTCCCAATTTGCACAGTTGGAAAAAGGAGAATACATTCTGTTTCTCTGCACTGTGTTCATTGAATTAGTGTCCTAGACATTGTACTGATAAAGGGGTATTCATGCATTGGGAAAAAGGCATGAGAGCCATGAGTAAGTACGTTGTCAGGTGAAGTGTTTGCCTACGTCATATTCTTATGTGCTACTTAAGGGAAGACACTTCTTAAATTAGTTCTTCTGCTCTGAAGGATTGAAAACCACACTCTCAGTGCTATAATTTCTTTGGCTTCTAAGGTGGGTGTGCTCTTATAGCAGTGCTGGTGGGAGAAGCTATAATTAACATCCTTGGAGAAGTTTTTGTCCATATTTATCTGAATGGCATGATTTTGCAAGGTATAGAAGGCCATAGAGAAGGAGGAGGAGATGATCGGGTGGTGGTGGTAGTTTAATCCAAAAGCATACTCCAACTGGTGTGCTCCAGATACATTAAAGTAGAACCCCTAGTATCTGGTTGGGAGATACTTGGTTGTCCAACACATCTGGATGGCTTCAGGATGGAACCAAAATGATTTTTTAATTCAGATCAGCCTCCCTGACCTGGCATGCACATGTTTTGGGCTTCCCATTCCTATCAGTCCTAGTTGGCATGGCCATTGATCAGGAATGCTAAGGGTTATAGTTCAAAGCATCTGGTGGACACAGTGTTGGGGAAGAATGGATTAGCTAATAAAGCCCTTACAGTCAACAAAAAACATTGAGGCTGTAACTACCGTACAGATGCAATTACTATTTATCAGGGACTTCTGTTGTCTGGTGCTCAAACTTTTCCCAGTGCAGATACCAGTCCTATGTAATTTTATTCAGAAATAAGTCCCAAAAATATCAGCAGGATAAATAGGTAAGGGTACCTGGAACTAAGAGCTATATCAGCTTTTTCAGGTGCCTTTCATAGGTGTGCTTGAATGAGTGGGAGGGGGGTAGGGAATGAGGAGAAATTTTTCCAGAAGAAGAAAAGATTAGGTAGTCATGTGAGAACAGGCTGTTCTCTTACTGCAACATGGGAAGGCCATTGCATAACCTTATTTGGGGCAATCAACTCAAATCTTGTTTATAAGAACAAGTTTCAGTAGTATAAGTGTAATAAATTACTTTTAAAAACAAACAGGTTCATTGCCCTGCAATGGCTAATCTTCATTTTGTTCTAAATCGGTGGCTTTTCTTCATGTATATATGAATTTAGTTTGAAGGCTGTATCTGGTCTTTCAATCAGATGATTCTTGAGACAACTCAAAACAAGGTTGCAATAATGCAAAATACCATTTAGCTTCCACATGCAGACAGAATACCTGTCTCCAACCTGGTGCCCTCTAGTAGTTTTTGACTATATCTCGCAACATTTGACTATTGACTATGCTGGCTGGGGCTGATGGGAATTGAAATCCACAACAGCTAGATGGTATCTGACTGGAAAAGACTGGATTAGATTAGAACAGAGCAACTAAATGTGCTTGATCAATAGCAAATTAGTTCATCTCAAGAGAAATGATAGTTTAGAGAAAGGACTCTAGAGCCCAATACATAAGTGTTGGTTTTCAGTCTTTCCCAGCGGAAATAACAGGAAGCGTGTAGGGTGAAGTAGGTGAGTGGTATTTCCACAGATGATGATATCACCAAGTTGACAATTTGAACACTTGGAAGTATTCCAGCCCTTTCAAGAAGTGGAAAACTTTGTTGATATATAGTCTACTATTATTTTCATGAAATGTTCCTGACTTTATTTTAATTGAAAAATATTTGAAATATTTCCATATTCCTACCAGAGGGGTACAGAGCAGTCCAGACTGTGTTTGTGCAGTCTGTGTATTTCAATCAAGTACTCCAGGAAAGTGTATGAAGATTGTAGCCCCATTCTTCAGAAGGGTTTCTTAGGGTGTGTAAGAGCACTGCAGAATCATCCTCCCTTTGGTTCACATGACACAACAGAGACCACTAAGGCTTAATTTCCTCACCAAGGCTGTTACTTTGTCCTGGATGCCTTGTATGGCATTCACAGGCACCAAGCTTTCCATTTGTCATGTGTGAATCCAGGCAGCAGGAGTGCAGACAGCTCTCAAATAACCCATAGCATGGCTTGTCTTACCCTTAAATATTCCCCACAGTCCTGGTTTGCATGGTGTAACAAGCCAGTGCAAACTATGCATCCAAGAGCAACGTGAAGTACTAGTTCCCCACTATTCAGTTCTGGTTAGACCTCATCTTAAGTACTGTGTCCAGTTCTAGGCATCACGGTTGAAGAAAAATCCAGACAAACAGGAAAAAGTTCAGAGGAGGGCAACACAGATAATTAGGGGACTGGAAATAAAGCCCTATGAGGAGGGGCTGAAAGAATTAGGCATGTATAATCCCGAGAAGAGAGGACTGAGGGGAGATATAAAGCCCTCTACAAGTACTTGAAAGCTTGTCACACAGAATAGGGCCATCTCCTTTTCTCAACCATCCCAGAGTGCAGAAGATGGAATACGGGGCTCAAGTTAAAGGAAGACAGATTCCAGCTGAGCATTAGGGAAAAAAAACCTGACAGTTAGGGCAATACAACACTGGAACTAATTACCTAGGGAGGTCATGGTTTCTTCTACACTGAAGATATTCAAGATCCAGCTGGACAGCTATCTTAAGGATCTTTAACTTGGAGTCCTGCATTGAGCAGGAGATTGGACTCAATGGCTTTAGGGGCCCCTTCCAACTTTATTATTCTACAATGGTAATAGCTCTTGCAGGTACATCAAGACATGATAAGCTGTTGTGTAGTGTGAATCAGGTTGTTGGGTTGAACGCAGGATAGGTGTGCTATATCAATAAAACTAATTTGTTTACAGCCTGACAACAAACCATGTGTTTTTTATGTGTTCATGATTAACAATGATTTGTTAGCATAGCTGGTTAACATTATTTCATGTTTCAGTAACAACCCATTGTACATCAGGAGCCCACACTCAGCCTATATTCCATCCTTGAGTGTGGATAATTCTCTTGTTTGAACCTACTCACAGGCTGTAAGTTGCTGTAGAGTGTGTGTTGTTGTTGGAGATGAGGA
The DNA here is from genome assembly GCF_004798865.1 of Varanus komodoensis. Lineage (NCBI taxonomy): Eukaryota > Metazoa > Chordata > Lepidosauria > Squamata > Varanidae > Varanus > Varanus komodoensis. The sequence goes on along the minus strand of NW_025335761.1, from coordinate 44,028,096 downwards.
CACACTAAGATTTCAAACAAAAATGAACATTTCATGATGTGATGTATTATGTGGGAATATTCTAAAGAATAACACACTTTAAATCAGGAAGAAACGTAAAGTTCTGCAATTAAAGTAACGAAACAGGAACTCAGCAGTGCTGTTCTGACTAATCTTGGCCCTTTGCTCCGACAGATATTTTTACACACTGATACTCATTTTTGCTGGTTTCACATGTTTTCTCAGCTTCTGGCACACTAAAAATAGACTTGCTTTGTTGAACTGAGAATGGTTGAGGTGTGACTCTTTAAATTATATTGTCAATTTTGTAAAAAATAAAATGGATTTCTTTCCCCTTCTATTGCAACTAAGATCCAACTTGCTTTACTCACCCTCCTTTTCTGGATGGAAAGTAGGCACCTTTAAAAAAAGCTTTGCTCGCTTGCTCGCTCTCTTGCTTTTTCAGTTTATCCTGTGAGAATCTAATTTATCCTTCAATACACACAATACTTCCATTTGGTATGTGTACAGGCTGTGAAATAGAAAAGAAATATTAATCTTGTAAGGGAAACCTTTATTGTTCTGTGGCAACCTAACTCATACTTTGTTGCATAATCCTTAGCATTCCTTTAGTACAAAATATCTCTCCCTAATTTTTGACTTTAAACCCTCTAGATGGGTCTCTTGGTTATTTACTTTTTGGAACAAAATGCAAGCAATAAACCTAAGTTTTTGTGTTTGTGCACTTGTATGCACACACATTCATTAGCTATGATTGTTGTTTTAAAGTTTACTACTTCATTTGTTCCTCAAAGTCCTACAACAAAGGAAATTTGGCAGCTAGTAAAATAGAACTTGTGGGCTAGTATTTTTGAATTGGTGTCTGTTGAGAAGCGAAATTTGGCTTTATGAATATAATTCTGCACAGCCTATCAAGTTTTAGTAAAAGCCTACTAGCTTGCATTGTTTCTAGAGTGTTGTCTTTGTAGGGATTCTTCTCCCACCTACATTGCAAGAGAAGTATTTTATTAAATGCATATCAGCTTTTTCGCATGCTGACTGATGGCTATTTTCTGCAGCATTCAATGAATTGCAGTACACTAGGCCTATATCATCTTTCTGCTTTAACTAAACACACTGCTACTTGGAAGGACTGCATTGCTTAATGTTTTAATTGCCCCTAATTTTGTTTCATCCATTCCTTTATCTCACTTGCATTCCTTTTCAGTTCTCTCTGTAAGCAAAGTTAGTGTGGGCAATGGTGCTGGTGGGTGAGAGCAGTCTGTACCTGGGCCCATGGGCTGGACATCAGTGTTCATTTGTATGCATGCCTATTCTAGTTTGCATGTGTGAACTGGTGTCTCTGACTGCTGGAGGCTATGCTGCATAGTAAGTTTCTCCTCATGTTGTTCTAGCAGTGTTGATCGTAATCTATGTCCTTCTCCTGTCTGCACATATAACTGTATCTACTCCCTGGTTGTGGCTGGGTTCTGGGACATGATCAGGATCCTGCCTCCTCTCATGGCTTGGATGTGATCCTACCTTGATCACCTGTGGCCTGGTTCTTGGCAGATAAAGTTTAAAGCAATTTACTGAAAGAACAAGGAGAGTTCTAGAAGAACACATTTTTTCCATAAGGCTGTGTGTAATTTGTTTCTGTGATGTAAGTTATAACTACTTAAAATGCACGCAGATGAGACCACTTCTACAGTACATTTTTTCTATCTGTCTTACTACTTCTTTTGGAGATACAGCTTCAACTCTTGGAGTGAGGGGTAAAAATACAATGGACAATCACAGTTTTTGTCAGTAGAAAGCTAATGGAGTGCATTCTTTACATCCTTTGAATACAGGCATATCCAGGAGTGCCTGTTTTTGTCTGATGTATTCTAACTAGAGAGGGAAGAGGACTTCAGTTTTACGTGCAGCCTTTAATGGCATTAATGCTGTTTCCCCTTGAGTCTGTTTCTGTGAATACAAGGAAGCCCCCTTATAGCAAATTAAATTATTCCTCAGTCTACCCTAGTACTGTTTCCTCAGACTGGCAGCAATGGCTCTGTAGTCTCAGGAGGGTGAAAATCTTTTCATCATTCACTCCCTGCTTCTTAGAACTAGAAACCAGTGATTGACCCTGGGATCTTCTACCACAGGACTATAGTCATGGCCTACGATGGCCTACCACTGCTTATATTGACTTCCTGATGTATTGGAATGCAGCTTCCTGCAGTGGACGGTGCTGGCTGGGAGTCCAGTACATCTGGAGGGCACAGAGTTAGAGGATGCTGTCTTGAAGAACTGCCAGTTTATCAAGTGGTGTTACAATATGTGCATGTGGTTTGTAACTGTAAAATCCATCCTTACAGTCCTCTGTTAGAAATACACTAATTGTATTGTAAATGCTTGTAAATGTGCTTGTAAATGTGCTTCTACTCTAGCCCTGACTGGTAATTACCTTTTTAGAGGGCAGTCACTTGGAGGAGGTCATGGGGAGGCTTCATTATTATTATTATTATTATTATTATTATTATTATGCTATTATGCATTCATATCATGCCCTTTTCCCTTTCCTGAAGAAGCCAAGGTGGTTTACATAGCTCCATTTTATGCTCTCAACAACAACCCTGTGAGGTAGGGTAGACTGAGAGTGAGTGACTGGCCCAGAGTCACCCAATGATTGTCATGGCAAAGTGTGACTAGAACATGGATCTGTTAGGTCCACAGTCCATACCACTGTGGCTTTCACATTTCCCCTAATACACCCTGCCAGCTCTCCCAGCGCCATAGCCACCGTACTCTCTTAATGCATATTCTTTTCTCTGGGGTGCTACTCATTAGTGTGCAATTTGTTCACCCAGGACAGAAGCCCCAGGTGCTGGCTTTCAATCAAAGATCTAAAGCTAGGAACTAAAAGTACCTTTTCAAAAACACAGGCCTGCTGTTGCCTTCCTGTTCAGAAGCCTTGTTCCTGGCTGCTACAGAAATTTTGCCTCCAGCTACCACTGCTTCCGTTGTTTGTCTTCCTTCAAGCTACAACTGAGTGCTTAATTTTTAGGTTTTATCATAGAGTGAGCCTCTTGCAGCCTGCTCAGAATGCCATGTATTTCATTTATATCTGGCCATTCCTCCAAGGAGATCAAGGCTGGTATATGGTTCCTCCCCTCTTTTATCTTCACAAGAGCTCTGTGGGGAAGGATAGGCTTAGAGACTGGCCTGAGGTCTCTCAAGTCAGCTTGCTGCTTGTGGGGGGAATCTTAACCTGGATCTCCCCCGGTCTAGTTGAACACTCTAATTGCAGCACCACACTGTAATACAGCCAGCCATGTAAGACAATATGGAACTTGGCTTGACTTTTGAAATGAGCTAGAAGCTTTTGTGCTTCCTTAGAGTCCATGGGGAATATAAAGGACGCAAGTATGTGCAAGCTAGTATTCCTGGTGTAGGCCTCAAAATAGCGTGTGAACTGGGTCATAGTAGTTTGGATGTTCCTCTTTTCAGAACATGTTTAACTTGCCAGGTTCTAGTATCCAGTTTTTCCCCCTGTCAGCCCTAAATAGAGTGCATCAAAGTGAGAAAAGTGCAGAAGGTTTACATGGATCTGTTTCCTCCTCCCCCATTTTTAGGTGCACTGCTGTCCTGTATGTGTTGTAGTGGATAAGAGCACAGGACTGGGGCACAGGCGACCTGAGTTCTTGTCCCTGCTCAATCATGGAGCCAACTGGGTGACTTTGGGCCAACCAAATCTCAGCCCAACCTACCTCACAGGGTGGTTGTTGTGGGGATAAGATGGAGAGCAGGAGGAGGAGAATGATGTAAGCTGCTTTGAGTTCATAAGAAAAAAAAGATGTAACACAAATAAATAAATTTAAGGATCCCACAGGAAAGCAAAATTAGGAAATACAGCATTGTGTGTAGTGTGTTTTACATTTACAGTGCTAAGTACTCCTGACTTTGTTGGTGCTGAGGTTTTTTCAGCCCATGATCCTAGAAAAACAGTTAGTTGGGGAGTCAGGAGGGACTGGATGGTAGCGAAAGGGTCAAAACAGTGTAGTATGTATATGTAGGTAGACTGCAAGAGACTACCAAATGGTACTTGGTCATCATGTCTACTGATAGAGGTTTACACATGTACATGGGAGCACCTGCCTCTTCCTGAATGGAGATACAAAACAAGGTATAGTTTAAGACCTTGCCCTGTTGTTATCTAAAGAAGTAGCGCATTGTCTCCTAGCGGTTTGTAACAATCGTATTCTGATAGTTTCTTATTTCCTGGAACAAAATGGCTCTGCTTATGCTTTCTTTTGGTCCACCGCACCACTTCATATGCTACTGGTAATCTTTACAACAATCCTTTAAGTAGGCAAGTATTAATATTCACATGTCACAGATTAGAGTGCTTATGACTGCATGACTTGTTTAAGGTTACCTTGACTTGGGGTCTTTACTAGCTTTTTTATATATACTGCAGAATTATATTAAAAAATAAGAGACCCTAACATGTATACTGGGAGGCCATAGGATTCTTGAGTTCCCACTCCAAAATCCTGCATCTTGGGTCTGAGACTTCAACATAGCCCCACTCTTGTAGAAAGAACTGTGTCAGTTGCCCCTTGCAGTTGCAACCGGGTCCCAGACTGAGGAAAACGAAAGTGAGAGCAGTGTGTGACTGCAAAGGCACGTTGGTTCCAGTCATCTGCCCATCCACCTTCCTTCCTCCTCCACATCCCAAAGGCCTTTTAGAGAAAATGTTGGCTGTGAGGGGAAGTGGCAGCAGAGGTTCCTTCTGCTGCTCTTTGTACCTGCATTGGTGCTCATAAAGCTGCTAGTTCTTGTGCATCTGCCTCAGGGGAAATAGGATTGTACCCACAGTGTTGTATAGTTGATAGAATCTTGGGTCCGTGACCACAGAGATCTGGGCACAAATCGTCATTTAGCCGGAAGGTTAACTTCTTGGGAGTTCCTCTTGGCCTAATTTGACCTCTCAGAACTGTTGTGAACTCCATTCAGAAAGAGAGACATGTGTGCTAAACAAAATGAGTATATTTTTATATCCTTACAGTGATTGTTTGCAAAAGTGGAACATCCTTCAGGCTGGATTTTATGTGTATTATGTTTTATTTTATTTTATGTAAGCCGTCCCAAGGCTATGCGATGGGATGGCATACAAATACTCTAAATAAATAAATAATAGATATTAATATTTGTAGCAATCTCATGCCTAGAGAGGAGGCCTTGAAATAAAATGAGTGTAGGATTATTTTTTTTAAATTATGTGATCCATATGCCTTAGCAGCATAAGTGCCTGTAATAGTGGATCCGCCTCTAATACTGTTTGTAATCTTTTCTGTCTAGTTTCTTTTGCTCAACAAGCTCCCCTGGGAATAAGCCCAGTTAAACTCAGTGGGACTTTCTGCTTAGTACAGGAAGTCCCCTACATACGAACCTTCAAGATGCGAATATGCTTTTGTGTATTTTACTGTAATAATTGAGAGAGGTGAGCCTAGCAAAGCATAACACAGGACGCACCAACCTAACAGTAATGCCATATGAGGAAGAACCCATCAGATGAACCCATCACTTCTGCACTGCCACGAACCCAGAATTATAACTTCCAGAAGTCCTCTAGTGACATCAACAGAATTCTCCAGTGTCGTTATAAACCTATTACAGTACAGTACTATATAGCCAATTCTGTGAGTTGGGTACTTTTTTAGCTAATTTTGTTGAACTTACAAACAAATTGGACTTACAAATGTGCTCTTGGAACAGAACTCCTTCATATGTAGGGGACTTCCTGTATACATAGAAAGAATTGCATAATAAAAGTTTCAAATCTCTTCATTCAGATTTTTGAAGAGAAGAATAGGATAGTGTGTGTGTTTATTAAAGAAGGGAATAATAAATCTGTAGTGAAGCACGAATGAGAAATTGCTTGAGGCTATTAGAAACTTGGGGTTGCCTTATATGGCTTCAAACCACTGGTCCATCTGACTCAGAACTGCCAACACTGACTAGCAGCAGCTCTCCAGGGGTCCTTTTGAGTCCCACCTGGATATGCTGGGGATCAAACCTAGGATCTTTTGCATATAGATCATGTGCTCTGCTGCTGACCCTCCTCTAGTAGGAGAGACGATGTGTTTTGATGATGCCTCTCTCTCTGTCTTCTGCTACTTTTACATGAACACCTCGTGCTGAAATTCTGAAGTCTGGCAATAGTGACGTGTACTTCCTCCAGAAAATTCTGGCTTGGTTCTTTTAAAAATATTATTAGCATAAAGTTTTATTGCTGCTGCTATGCTAATAGTATTCATACTGTCCTTACTGTCTGCCACTCAGATTCATTTGTTCTAAAGATAAGCCACCATGGTCTAACACTGATTTGTGTTGAAATGGCTCAAATTCTGAAAAAGCAATGTGACATGCCTAAGGTTCTAATGCAGGAAGTGGCAGAATAAAAACGGGGATCCTGTTTCTCCTACTGATATCAGGACCAGGCATATACACAACCCTTGGAAATAGTCTGCTGGATTTGTAAGGCAAAAGCCCCATCATGGACATAGTGTCATGAAGTCTGATAAGCTCCAGGACTGCCTTAATTGGCTTACACCTGTCTCTTAGCTTCCCCGTTCAGTACTTGACTGTGTGCTCCTGTGAACTTGCTGCAATGTATATTCTTCCCTAACCTGTTTCAAACCAAGTTATTTTAAGCTAAAATCAACAACAGGAGCAATAATGCAAAAACCTGACAACATTACAGAAGAGGTGCACAACCTGCAGCTTTTGCCCACTACTGCTCAGAGAAGAGAAAAAGCAAGCTGTAGTAAGTTAACTGGTATTCCTGCATGTGTGTGTGTGTGCATTCATGCATGAGTCAGTATCACCTGCAGTCCTTGAAGCCAAAACAGTTGTGCACCCTGATATAAAAGGAGACAAATCTCAGAAATTTTACAATTTCAGACTGTAGGGATCTATTCCTTCTACAATTCTGCCCTCGAAGGTTGTTGACTCAGATTCTGATTAAAAAATGGAAGAGCCAGGGTTGGGATTTGCCTAGGCCAGTGGACCCAAAGATAAGCCAGACAGTTGCTGAGAATGAGACAGTTTTTCAAGTTCAGAGGGAAATTCTTGGAAGGGAACCAAGATGGGTAGTGGCAGAGTTAACATCATCAGTACAATTACATGGCATCAGATTAAGAGGGCAGAGCACTTGAGAAATGTCAGAAGTTCCAGGTGACTGGACCATAAGCAGGAAGCTTGGTAGTGCAGGTAGAAACAGCTCCTTCTGATTTTGAAAGTATGGGAAAATATTATCATTAAACTATATTTCGACCAGTATTCTAACTGTGCTCACGTGTTGTGTTGTGTTGTTGACTTCTGCAATACTATTCTTTTCTATCTTAAAGGCCGCCTAGCTTATTGAGTTTTAATAATAGAGACTTTAATTAAAAAGATTTTGTCCTGATCTGCTTGGGGGGCCTGGTGAGAAGGCCAGCTCCCAATCCAACCTACCTGTGTACCTTCTTTATGATCACAGATAGTTAAGAATTTCAGACAATACCCATTGTTTTTCTTTGTGGTCTCTTTGCAGCACACATGTGAGCTCTGTGCCTGTGCAGGGCCTGTTTTCAGAAAGGGTTCTAAGCTAGACTCGTTCTGGTGGGAGCCTTCCCCTCCCGCGCCCTGGTATATCTAGGAGGGGCTCCTGTCATTTTCTCCAGTTCTCTTGTGACCGCTGTTGTGGGTGCCTTGGGACTTTCCCCTGTGTGTAACCTTCAAGTTCTTCCTTCAGTTTTTTCCTTCCTCTTTACCATGTTCTCTTTCTTGGCTCTTTCATTAGATCTTGTTTCCTTTTTGAAATCCCTACTTTATCCCTAGTTTTTCCTAAAACAAAACCTTACCCCTCCCTCCAGTTGTTGACTCTTTTTGGACTATCCCTTTGATTTTCTCTATTTTTCATCTCTCTCCTGGCACCTTTTCAGAAGTGTCCCCACTGTGGGAGTCATTTACCTCCCATGGTCAGGCACTCACTGTGCCTTTTCTGTCTGGGAGAGGAGCACCATGTGGATGTCTGAGCACACTGCCAGCCTATCTCAGCAGACGCAGAAAAACTGAATGGGGTGTCTCCAGTCCAAGCTTTGGAGCCATGCCCTTCTGGCTTTCAACTTGGCTGCGGTGGCGGCACCTGAATGCCCATCCATCTTCCTGCCCTCCTTTGGTGGTTGCCAGGACTCCATGAGCTGTTCCATCTGTGCTGTTCACACCTGGGGACATGGATGAGACCCACTAGACAAGGAAGCTGGCCAAGAAGGCCAAGAAGATGGCAGATACATAGGAAGATATAAGACATAGGAAGCTATAAGAAGCAATAGAAGGAGCAGTCTAGGTGCCATTCCCCTCCAGTGTTTCCTGTGCCTGCACCAGCATCAGTTCTGTCAACATTTCAACCAGTCCCAGTGATGGAATTGGTGGGGTCCCAGTCCTTGTAAGAATAGGAGATCTGGGACTCACCCACCATTAGTGGTCTGCTCATCCAGAGTGCTGTTCTTCCCATGCTGGGGGCTGCCAATAGGTCCAGCCACTAGCCTTTCATAATATGGAGCCACTGTCTGTTCCCCTGTGCCATCTCTCTCTCCTAGCCAGCATCTGAGAGAGCATTCCAGGTGTTGGGAGGCACAATGGATGCTGCTGCTGCTCTACTACTGCAGCTACTCAGTGGATCATGCACTGGGTCATTGAAACCATTACACTGGCCTATCAGCTGCCCAGACTGCAGCTTTCTGAGTGACCCACAGCACACTCCACTAGGGCAATGGCAATGTCTGCCATGCTGAATTCTGGCACCTGGCTGCAAGACCTCTTCAGAGCAACAATGTGGTTCACTCTATCAACCTTCAGCCAGCAGTACTGGCCCAATGTCCACACCGGGCAAAATTGCTCCTTCAGCTGAGTGTCCTCTCAGCAGTCCTTCACTCATGATACCTGCCCACTTCTGTCTTGGGGTAAGCTCACTAGTCATTTATATGTGTGATGCACGGAGACCATGAAGAAGAAAGTAAGGTTGCTTACCTGTAACTGTTGTTCTTTGAGTGGTCATCTGTGCATTCACACAAGCAACATACCGACACCATGTCAGTGTCAACAGCTTGGTTCCTTAACTTTCTTTCAGGTCCATGCCTACATGGTATGAGTAAGGTATTCACTGGCGTCCCCCCGGTTCTCAGGCCACAATGTCCATCTCAAGGGAACTGGGGGAAATGGTGGAAGCCCCTCCTAGATACAGCAAAGAAAGGGAGGGGAAGGTTTCCTTCAGAACAAGTCTAGCTTGGAAATCTTCCTGACAACAGGTCCCTGAAGACACAGAGCCTATGTGTGTGAATGTGCAGATGTCCACTTAAAGAACAACTGTTACAGGTGAGCAACCTAACTTTGGCTTATAAGAGAAAAATAAGTGAATATTCCAGAGAGCAACCAATGGAAATGTTTCTTATATGGATTTTTTTTTCCAATTGAGTTATTGGAAGGATGGGGGGAGGGGATGGAAAAAAATGGTGACTTGACTTTTACCCAAAAGATAAGTTCCAGGTAGCAGTGCAAATGTAGATGTACCAGTAGAATGAGACCAACTGCAGCTGCCATTATTTTTCCTCTTCAGCCTGCAAGAACGACTTTGCATAGACATTACAATCTCAAGGTTAAAAGGTGGTGATTCATAAGATCAGTGGCCGACATGAGGACCAGTGAATCTTTTTCAGCCCTAGGATTGAATTCCATTTTGGAAAAGCTGCCAGGGGCTGTGTTTCATTGGTGGCTGGGGCTACAGACAAAAAGGAGTGGGGCTGAAACCTAACCCTGCTCTGAATTCTACTGTTACCAGTTTATAATAGGAAGCATGTCTACTAAGAAATAAGCAGTACAAGCCAAGCTCCTGCAGAACTGCTTAGGAGTAAGTTGGACTAAATCACTCAGCAGCACTTTCAAACAGCATGAGCATCATTTCTATTCCCATAAAACTCTTTGGGTTTTCATGAACAATTCCTGGCTGTTAACATTTTCTTAAATATTTTTATTAAAATTATATGAAAAAGCATGCAAATAACGATATTCCTTTGTTAACCATGCTTGAAAGGAGTATAGAAAATCTACTGGCCATATGAGTAGTAGTTTGTATTTTTATGTGCGATTACATTGGATTTGAAGTGCTGGAAAGGTTGGCATTACATTTACTTTTCTTTTGAGAATTCCTCTGCAGTTGTATTTGCTCAGCATCTGAAAATTCTCTGAGATGTACTTTGCTGAATTCAAATGAATCCCCATTTTTAAAAGCAAAAATTGTTTTAGCAGCTGCGACCCAGTCAGCATTTGTAAGATATGCAAGTGGAAAGAAAATTGTTTGAAAAATGGGTCCAAGTTATTTTGGTGTGACTTACTTCCAATTAAAAGTCTGCCTGAAGTTTGCAGCTTGAGGGAAAGTAGACCGCCCCCTTTGAGCAGCAAAGCCATCCAAACTGCAGGACTAGTTTAGAAAATGTAGACTGCAGATCTATTGCCTTCAAGGCTGCACTGCCAGAGTTTGGAATTTCTCCTGAAGTTGCTATTATAGTTTCCACAGTTAACTGTTTATGTTACCAGAAATTAGTGTTGTGAATTTTTAAAACTCAAAATAAGAAACTAAGGAAAGCATCAATGCAGTTCTTAAACACTTAATGCATTACTCATTTACAAGTTGTTGGAAATCAGCTTTTCTGTTCTGGAATTTTGCTCTGTGATTATTGAATGCATAACAATTCAGCATGTACTTCTGTCTAGTAGCAAATATTTTCATCTTTTATTTTGAATGTGCTGGTTCCCCGGCCTCTGCTCTCAAACGTTCAAAGCAGTTTCTATGAGAAAGGGCTTTTTCAAAGAAACAGCTGCAAGAGGGCACTTTTTGCTCTTTTTCCCCGTTTCTTTGGGAATCTGTGGGATATAGTATTTTAGAAGACTGGTCATCACTTCTCAGGTTCCCTTTTGAATGTAGCAAAGACTCTCCACCCTTGGCAATTCCTGGGCTGCTGCTTTGCTGATTCAACAAGACATAAATGGTAATGTAGGCTTGATTTGCTGGATTCACGCTCAACAGAATTGCTTATTTCTAGGAGTGCCAGAGTTTCCATGAGTTGTAGCACATGCTAGTGGAAGAAGCCCAAATCCATGCTGTTGTTAAACCCATTAATATTTTTTTCGCATCCTTTCCTTTAGTGAAAAGCAGATGCATTATTTAAGCCAGCGTTCCTTCCCCAAAGTGCATTTCTGAGAGATTATTGCATGCCTCAGGTGCGCTGAAAAGCTCAAGGCAATGTTTCTTTAAGCATCCAGAAGCTTCAGTTTCCTCCTGAACCGCATTGCCCAGAAAGTCTTAATTTGATACAGAATGGACATTTTTATAAAAGTAGCAGCAAAACAATCCTACCATTACAGTTTATCATTAAATTTATTATTGGAAAAGCCTTCACATATTTTAAAAACATTAGCTTCAGAGGAAAATCCCATCCATAATTCAATTGAGCAATACTAAATGGGAAAGTAAAGGCTGAAATAATATAGATGGGCATAATCCAGTGTCAAATTTTGGCTTATGTATGGCTCTCAACACCAATCTCCTTTTCTGGATTTGAGTGCTAGAAAGGTTAGTTTATGGCAGCTGTGATTGAGTCAATACGATTAGAACAATAAGACACAAACTGCCACTCTCTTAAAATCTCAGAAGGGTGAACAAGTTCTGCTGGTGGATTTATGTTCTCATGGCAACCCTTTAATGTGCTCCCATCACCAGATGCGTGGCCAAAATTTTCACAGCTGAATGCCTGAAGTCAATGGGAGACCGAAGTGGTTAGCATCTCTGAATAATCCATCTGGCTTCTCCGTTTTGATGATTAAATGTGTATTTTGGTTCTGCAGGCACCCAACACAAAAATTTTGTATGCTTATTTTCGAAAATGTCAGTTACAAGGCACAGTATGCCTTCACTTATCTGAATGGCTGATGAAACAATACATACAACATGTAGATAATCAGAAATTTGTCTAAACAAAAACTGTTTCTTGTACAGTGTCAGGACATTGAGATGGGGGATGAAGCATGCATTGAATAAAGGTATTATAAGGCATTCTGACTTACTAAATTTATTTCATGCCTTAGATGCTAATTTACTCTCATAAGCAGTGCTGAACCCTGTTCAGATTAGTGTAGATTTTGTTTCATACCTGTCGCCTTTCAGGCACAATGTGTTTTATCCCCCCCCCAGTGAATCTCTATGAAAGAACTGTGCACACTTTGAACTGTTTGAGGTTAAACATTGTCCTTTTTAGGCCTTAAGTTTTTGTTTAAGTTGTTCTCTGTATTTAGGTATTTGTCCTGCTGCTGATTTTTTCCTCTGCTTTTTGTTCTGCTTTTATTCTGTTTTAAAATTTAAAAGGTTTTATATTGGCCCAGCTTGCACAATTTCTACAGCTTAAATAAGCAATGATAGAAGAGAGACACATCGTTTTAGCAAAACAATTTTTTTCTCTCGTTTAAAAAGCACCATCTGCATATTTCACTTTTGAAATATTATTTCTTCAAGCATATGCAAACTGGTGAGAGAAATTTAGGTAAAGTGCCAAGCAATTATATTTGCCAGCTCTAAATTTCAAGAAACAAAGGGGTAAGTGTAGACAACCAAAATAACAGGAGCACTTGGAACTCTGTGGAAAGAGCCCAAGGAAATGGTATGTGAGACCATATTGCTTGGGGATGATCAGTTTGCATACATTGAGGTGGGTGCCACGGAGAATTACAGCAGAAAAGTATGCAAGGGACATTCAAAGCTCTTGCAGAACCATTGCTAGGAAGTAGATCCTAACATGTGTCCAAAGTACCTGTTACAGTGGTACCTTGGCTCACAAACTTAATCCGTTCCATGACTCTGGTCACAACCCAAATTGGTCGTGAGTCAAGTCAAATTTCCCCCTAAGGGTCAGTGTAAATAAGGTTAATCCGTTCTGTAAATATATATTTTTTAATCACAGGGAAGACAGGGAAGATGGGAACGATCAATGGCATGCTGTGGGGGGAAGGGCGCGATCGTGGGTGCGCTTGAGGGGGAGACGGGCACGATCGCAGGCATGCTCGTGCAGGGAAGATGGGCGCAAACGTGGCCATCCCCCCCCAAGCGCACTCGCAGTCACACCCATTTCCATCCGAGCGCTCCCGTGATTGCGCCTGTTTCCCCCTCGAGCACAACTGCAATCACGCCCGTCTCCCCACCCTGAGCGTGCAAGCGATTGTCACCCGATGCGGAGTTTGTGACCTGAGGAATTTTTTCCCCTAATTTTCTGTTCGTGACCCGATTTGGTTGTGAACTGAGGCATTCATGAGCCGAAGTACCACTGTATCTCTGATACTGAACACATTTACCAATACCATGTTATGCACACCCTGAGCCTCTGGAAGAGAGCAGGCTGGACCAGTTGCCTCTGGAGAGCTTGACACAATCATGCCTGTGCCATTGTGGGATCCGACGGGGGGGGGGGGAACAGGGGGACTCTGTGAGCCACAAAATAAACTCAAAGAGACACATGTGGCTCCTGAGCCTCGGTTTGGCCATCACACCACACACACAATGGCAAACCAGCTGCCCACAGGATCCCCAAGCAGGAAGGGTGCAAGACAACCTCCTGCCCAAGCTCCCCAGCAACTGTTGTATGCAGGCATGCCACCAGGGCCAACATTTTCATCAAGCTGTCCACTACTACCCCTAGATCCATTTCTGGATCAATGACTGCTAGCTCAGATCCCATCAGTGTATACTTGAAGTTGGGCTTACTCTACACTTGCTTATATTGAACTGCATTTTACATTTTGATGCCCATTCTCCCAGCTTGAAGAGAACCCTTTGGAGCACCTCACAATCCCATTTTTGTTTTAGCCACCCTAAATAGTTTAGCTTCATTGAACTTGACTGCTTAGTTTGTTCAGGAACCTGTGGTGAGGGACTTTGTCAAAAGCATTTTAGAAGTCCAAGTAAACAATGCCTACTGGATTGCCCCATCTACATGCTTATTGATACTCCCAAAGCCACTCCAATAAGACAAGACTGCCCCTTGTGAAAGCCATGCTGATTTTTCAGGGGCAGGGACAGGTATCTTTGTCCTCTTCTGTTAGGACTGAAGAAAATAATTCATCCAGCTTCTCTACAATCTCCTTAGCCTCCCTTAGTGCACTTTCAATTCCATTGTCATCCAGTGCCCCAGCTGCTCCCTTAGCTGGTTTCTTTCTTTGGAATATTTAAAGAATTGTTTATTGTTTGTCTTATTGTCAGCTACACACTCCTCAAACTGTTTCTTTACTTCTCTGATTCTCTGCTTGCATCTCCCTTGTGCAAGCTTGTGGTCCCATCTGTTCTTTTCATTTGGGCAAGATTTCCATTTTTTGAAGAAAGCTTTCTTCTTAATAGCTCTCTTGACTCTGTGCAGTAAGCATGCTGGCTATTTCCTGGACTTTGTGCTGCCTTTTCTCACTTGCAGTATGCATATTATCTGTGTCTCTATTACAGTGTTTTTGAGTAATCTTCAAGCACTTTGAAGCCATTTAAACATCTTGATTCCCCTCTTAAGCTTCTTCTTGACCACTTCCCTCATTTTTGATAAGTTTTCTCTTTTGAAGTCAAATGCAACTGCGTTTGACCCCTTTGCCAGTGTTCCACCTAACTTTATATTAAATCTAATACCAGTGTGGTCACTGTTACCTAATGGGTGAACAATATTTACATCCTGTACTAAGTCCTGGGCAACCCTGCTTAGGACTAAATCCAAGATTGCCTTCTTTTCAGGGTGGATAAAAATCAAAGATTTCTTTTACTCTGATTTTAAAAAATTTGAATCAGTTTTTTAATCAGATTTTTAAAAAACAAAATGCTTTTTGCAGAAAAACCTATCTAAAGAGTTTTCTATTTAAGATAGAAAAGGGGGACTGCAGGTAGCTGGGCTGGTTGATCGAAAGGTCACCAGTTCGAATGTGCACAACGGAGTGAGTTCCTGTTGCTCTGTCCCAGCTCCTGCCAACCTTGCAGTTCAAAAGCATGCAAATGCAAGTAGATAAATAAGGTACTACTTCGGTGGGCAGGTAACAGCGTTCCGTGCACTTCGGTGTTTAGTCATGCCGGCCACATGACCACAGAGACTGTCTGAGGACAAACACTGGCGCTCTCTGCTAGGAAACGGAGATGAGCACCGCCCCCTAGAGTCAGGCATGACTGGACTTCACGTCAAGAGGAAACCTTTACCTTTATAGTCCAAAGGTTATTCATCATGAAATAAGGATAAGTTTTTAATTATGTAGCATGAGGCAGTATATTCATGCAATGATTAATTTTTTTGCAAAATGAATTCTGTTAATCCATTCACAATGTCATGCTCTTCCAGAGGTTTGTTTGAGATTATTGGGCAATTTTTCTATCAAGATATCATCACAGATGCTTGGTTTTACAGTTCTTAAAACTGTGAATTTGTGTCTGCAGTGGTCACATGCCCCTTCTTCACAGCAAAAATGTTATAAAATAAACATACAGAGTCAAGAAAAAGACCTTAATTCCCTCGTTCCTTTGCAAATCTAGGGGCACAGAATCAACCCTTTAGATTTTAAGTGCTAAGTTTCAAAAAATTCAATGAATGGAAGATTGCTGGGAGTGGAATTGATTTGCTCAAGAAGCTAAGTGTGGGGAAGGAAGGGCAAGTGGTAAAAATGAAACCTTTTGAGCAGAATACTCCACAAGTCTTTGAATCTTTTTGTGTATAGCATGAGGTTTATCATAATATTATTTCCCTGGAGGAGAAAGCCTATAATGGCAGCAGGCCATAAAAGAGACCCAGTTTGGGAATATTTTAGTGAAGTTCCTCTACCTACAGGTAAGGCACACAGTTGCACAAATTATGTAGAAAACCATGATTTAAATCAAGTCTCACTGACTTAATTCAATTTGAGTTAACTCAAACCCACCCTGCTTCTTTTGCTTGATCCCATGACCAGTAGCTTTGGGACACAGTAATTTATGACATCAAGAAATTGAAGGCCCCAAGTATTATAGTACCACCTTTGTTGGAAGCCTCCATGATTTCATTTCCCATTTCAAGATCGCTCTGAACATTCTGGGCTGGGGGTGATAGCATATTCCTTTGACTGAGTTTTGGAACCAGGAATTGCTTCTTTGGAGGAGTCTTCACACTTTGGATTAACAATTTTGCTGGACTCTATGTCCTCCTTAACATAGAGGGCAATACCTCCTCCGATACACCCTTGTCTTTCCTGTACAGTTTATATCCAGAGATGACCGTGTTCCATTGGTTACCTCCGCTCCACCAGGTTTCTGTAATTCCTACGATATCTAGCTTCTCCTTTATCACCAGGTACTCCAACTCTCCCATTTTGGCCCTAAGGCTTCTAGCATCTGCTTGAAAGTCTTGAAAGGAGGTGCGCTCAAGGAGTTTGAGATGAGCAGAGAGTTGTTAATCTACTCCATAGCTGCTTCTAGTTGCCTTGGAGACAAATGTAATCACAGAGCTTTCTTCCCCCTCCTGGCTTTTGATTAGAGAGACTATTGACTTCTGGCTTTGGAGAGTTTGTGGAGTAGCATGCCAAATGTTGGAAGATGGAAATTAATCCCTACGCTACTGTTCTAAATTCCATTGATTTTGGAAAAGTGAAGGGGGGTTTTTTTCTTTCTGAAGAGCCACACAAGAAGTTCTTCACACCATTTCAGTCTCAGTTTTTAAAAATCCTTCTGTGTTTCTCAGTTCAGATGTAATCATTCTATTACTGTGATAAGGATCCTTCAGCCTTGAACTTTGTTCTTAGTCTTCTGACAACTTAACTGAAAGTGACTGTGATGTCAAGCAAAATTCTTTTTAGAGGGACTTCTGATATGCTATCTTGCCTTATGTGACCACTGCACCCTTTTAGTAGAAAGTCCCTCTTAACTCTGTTAAAAGTGATTAGAATTCTCTCTCTTCTCTGTGTTGACTGTTTGGTTCAGGGACCCAAAGACTATGAAATATTTTCTATTCTATTTAACTTACATTTAAGCAAGAGTATTTCATATCATTTTCAAGGCACTCCTTATTGAACACTCTCTTTGAAATACCAGATCTCATCTACATTAAAATCCTTACTGCTCATTTGAAATGAGATTTCAAGATCTGACAGATTTTTTAATAGTGACTAATGGCTGGCATTTTGAGTATCCCCCGTTTTAATGTAAACTTCCCACCTCTGCTCTTTTTCTCATGAAGTCCTGTCTTTCCCTCCTCTTATAACTAATTCTCTGTTCCAGCTATGTGCTTAATGATTTCTCTGTCCTGCTGCTCCTTGCTTATGTAGTATAGACTGTGAACCTATCATAATCTGTGCAGAACCTATTGCACTCCAAAAGAATTGGGCTGCAAGGATTTTAACAGCCAGTCTTTAATCTCCTTTCCTGCAGGCAAAATTGGTGGTGAGTGTGGAAGTCCAGTAACTCTGGGAAGAAATTAAAATTATCTCAGTTGGTTTCAACACATAAGCTGCTCTGGTTACCCAGGATGACCTGGGCCAGGAGAAGGGCACGGGGAGTGTTATTTCTTTGTTTATTCCCTTGCACTTCTTGAAGATTTCTGTACTGTCAGCAATGTTATCCTCTTAGATAAGCTGCCTGGCTTGGGCACTGGTGGTAGTTTACTTCAGTGATTTTGCTTCTAACCATGACCGCTGATTCCAGAAAGTGATGCTGGAAGACTGTTACTTGGCTCCATGGCACTTGTGCTGTTGGTGCTAGCAGTCTCTCATCTTGCCCCATAAGCACTTCAGCATCTGTGTGAGACAACTGAGCATGATTATTAAAAGGTTTGATTTGAGGTGCTCTCTTCTTTTATTAGATTCAGGTGAAGTAGTGGAAATGCTGGCCTGGGCTCATGCTTGGGATTGAACTGAGGGTGGCCAATAACTGAAGATTAATCAGTGAAGGTTCTGTTTCAATTTAATTTCTCTGACTGGGCACATGCTGTTCAAACTGTTGTAGACAAAGTTGTACTCCCTTGAAGTTTGGAGGTACTGATAGATCACTGGAGATGCAAGCAATGTGCATGATACATACTCTCTTTGTTCTATCAGCTTCAACCACTCTTGATATTGGACTATTGCACTAAACATGGCACTGCCTTTGATATCACGAAACCTAGGCTAATACAGAATGCACTTGCTAGGTAAACTAACACTGGCTTTGAGAAATGGACCTCACCAATATTTAAACAGATGTGCTGGTTCTCTATTTGCAGAGGAAATTTGGAGTGCTGGTGTTTAAGACAGCACTAAATGGCTTGGGAGCATCTCTCTTCATCTGACCCCTGCTCCAACTCTTCCTGTTACTGGAAGTCAGGAACCAAAAATGGAGAGAAGGCTGTGTTGGTTGTGGCATTTCATACTTAGAATTATCTTCCTAGAAGGATTCATTTGTGCCTGTACTGATGTTGTCTTTGTGCCAAACAAAAGCACTTTTTCCAAGGTGTCTCCGTTCTGTTGGGGACTTATCTGGCTATGGACTGCTGCTCTTGTGATGTTACTGTTTTAAAGTTTTTTGGGGGTTAGTATTTGTATTTAATTATGCATTTCCTTGAACCCCTTGTGTTGGAGGGTCCTTTTTTCATTTTTCAAGTAGCAGTGGACTTGGAAGCCCACTGCCTGTTTACCACATTTCTGTGGTGTTACAGGCCAAATATTTCTTAGGTTGGTGGAGGTGTACAATAGTCTAGCTACTGTAATCATACATTTGCTTACTGTGTGCCCCTGCTCATCAAATCATGTTTATCCCCTTTTCCCTTCATTCTGTTGCTTTTGGCATTTTTCCTCAGCACTGTTGCACATATGATGTCACTGAAACTGGCTATAGCGGCATTTAATATAATGGCAATACCAGAATTTAGCAGTTCTTAAGGTTCTTGATTTGCTGTTGATCGGTAACAGTCCACATGATCACTGTGTGCATAGCCAGATAGTTGGATCGTGGGGGTGGGGGGTTAGTAAAGTAGTTTTAAGTACTGATTATAAGTCACAGCCCCATTTTATTTATTTGTTAAATTTATATCCCTCCTTTCTGCCTGAAAGTGGGTTGAATGTTGATGGACTGAACCATGTACCCATAATTGAGTTCTCAAACTGGAATAGAGTCATTCAAATAGAACTAGTAAAATTCTGCTGAATTGTCCCATCATGCAAGAATCTGTATACACTGGCAGTTGCACAAGCATAAGTTTAGTTTGAGTGTTCTCTAGTTCAGAACCAAGTTCTGTTAGCACAGTGGCATTTATGCTAGTGGAATAACACTGTTGCCCATGTCTTCCTTTGGTGGTGTTTGTGGCGTCTATCCTTACTTTTAAAAATATTATTATCCTCAAAAATTCTCTTGATCTATTTTGAATTTGACCCAACACACTTGATTTATTTTAGAAGTAGCTGGCCTGGTCCAGGGAGTGAGAAAGAAGGTTAATGTTGATGTGAAAAAGTACAGCAGATTCTTTGAGCACATGGGAGAGTGCAGTCCACTAATTTTATAATGTGTGTTTTAATTTAAGATTATTTTATATGGATATTTTAACTTATTGTTTTATCTATGTTGTAAGCCGCCCCGAGGCTTCGGCGAATGGGGCGGCATAAAAATGTTTTAATAAATAAATAAATAAATAAATATTGCTGTCACACTCATCCAGTACTCTACCCACCCCCATGCCATCATGGGGGCAACAGCACTGGGGAAACTCCCACATAAGTAGAAGGCTGCATCGTCCAACTGTTGGTGCAACTTGCTAGCTAACGTCTCATGACTGACTAGAGAAGCAGCTCACAGAAAGGGGAAATGTCTCTCTGTTTCTTGTTAGAGTTACTTGCACCTTTGACCAGTTGTAGTGGCTGCATCAGATGTCCCCCAACTTCAGACATGTCTTTGTCAAACCTGGTAACCTGGAGGTAAGCGTAGATCTTCTGCAGTGCCATGCAGCAACATTGTGAATTGGACCCAGAGTTACTTATATAGTGACCTGACTATTATTGTCAGGCTTAGTAGAACTAAAATGCCTCTGAATTAGTAAATAAGTAGCAAGTTTGAAAAGTCTTAAATTTTGGTGAAGTCTTAAATAAAATAAGCTGAATTGAATATGATGCTGTCTCTACAGACTGTTATGCTAGATCCCACAAACAAAAATTTAGGTTGAAAAATCTCCTCATCTGTTTTAATTATTACTTTTGGGGCGTGGGGTTTAATCAGGCAGAGGATAAAGTTGATCGGTTAAGTTTTTGTGGCAGTGTGGCACTAATGCCTTCTGGATGAAGGACCACTTTATTTTTAAAATTAGTTGCTAGGGAGTTTAAAACCACCATCCCCCAATTTTCTTTTGCAGCAGCAAGAAGACAATAACAGTTTTAGTCTGCCTCTGAGAGGCTTATTTATCTTCCAACTTGGCTGTGCAGAATAATTATGATCTTTCAGTTTGGTGAGTGTGTGTATTTATATCAGAGAGAGAGAGAGAGAGATAGAGAGAGAGAGAATTTCCAGAAAACTACTGAACCAAGCATAGTAACAGCTATTTTCACAGTTTTCATACAATATCAGATTGCCCTGATTCCTACTAAAATTACAGCTGAAATACAGCAGTACCTAAATTAAAATTTTTGGTAAAGGAATTAGATCTGCTGTGCTCTAGGAAAAAAAATCTCAGTCTTCTAACAGATGTGGGAAATATGTTTATACTATTTAAAATATTTTTTCTTTTGGTATTCTCCTTTGCAGAGTATTGGGAAGGGGTCTTTATGGTGTATAGACCCAGAATATAGACAAAACCTTATCCAGGCTTTGAAAAAGACGCCCTATCACCCATATTCTCATGTGTTCAGCACACCTCCAGCATCACCTCAGGCATATCAAAGGTAAGAAAACTTGATATGGGCAATTATTTCTGTTTCTTTTAAATTGATCAGTGAGGGTCTCTAAATCAGGGGTGGGCTGTTTTTGTTCTTGCATAGTTACTTGGCTTAATATAATTCCTTTGATTGACCAACATGTGTTCAATTTACCAAACAAGAGTGCATACCCGAAGTCATTTAACAGCTAAGGCATAACTAATATGTGATAAATGTTCCCAGGTTAAATGATCCAGCTTGGTTAAACAACATTATAGGTAACTTGCTAATTTAGTCCAATGTGAATCTACGCCAGTATTTATTTTCTGAAAATCCTAGTAATTTTCTGGTATCAGGTAGCCTAGTGGAAATTGGCCAGGGGTTGATTGCTAGATTGCAATCTGGCTTCTGCCCACCCCTGCCATAAAGGACTAAACCATTTGTGGAAAGAATGTTACATCCATAAGTTATCAGTACTTAAATATTGGCTAAATCACAGTATCTCTTACCATTTTTGGTGGAACCCACATTGGTAGTAATTCATTGCTCTATGCTTGCAGTACTTCTTTGGTGGTTTTCTAGAATTCTCAACCCTTCTGGACTCATAGCGGCAGCTGAAATGTTTAAAATGCAAGGGAGCAATCCAGGATTTCCTTTCTGAAAGCAGGTTGCTTGTGATTTTTCTGTTCTAGCGCAGCATTTGGGAGATGGCTTTATCCTCAACAGTTATCAAGGCTCATGTAAACTTTTGTTTCCAGATCACTGCAAGTGTTGGCTCTGTGGGTTTTTTCTCACTGGTGTTGTGGTTACCTGCTCTGTGTGGCAAGTGTGTTGCTATAGTGCCCTCTTGTTCACTTTGGGAAAAAAAAAAGTAAGCCCAGACTTAAGAATGTCTGTGGAAAAAATAAACTATTTGAAGAGGGGTTTTTCTTTCCATACTCAAGGAGACACAGAAGGCACAAAATGCTCACTGGATTTCATATCTGCCACATTTCAGAGTAACCATCCAGAAAGAAAAGTTTTCTTAAAGAAAATTAGAATCAAAGCAGTGCAGCACCTATTCAACCTTAGGTAGTTCAGTCATAATAACAACAACCTGCAATGATAATAGCAACCAGTAATAAGAATACTAGCCATATATACATGCATTATTATAATTTTTACTGATAGTAGATATGGCTCTTAGCAGAGCTATGCTTTGATGAACAATTGTTAAGGTGTATTTGCATTAGGATTTTGGGGTACACCCTCCCACCCCAGCCATCCTTTTATAACACTTTTTTAAAGTAGCTGAGTACAAATAAATTTCATTGTGGTAACATTAACGAAGTGCTCATACATCTCTGCTGAACTGCGCGTTCCGTCACATGGCCCAGACAATCAATCTTCAGGCAGAGATTGGGAGGAACAGCTGGGCTTTTGCGGGAGATGGCTGTATGTCTGCCCTTGCTAGGCGATTAGCGTGATGGTAACCATAGTAACTAGAACGTCTCCATAGCAACGCATAGCTGAGACAGGTGCAGTTGCATCACAAGGCTGTTTGTTGCCTGGCAAAAGGACAGGCCATTAGTACTAAGACATACGCTGTTGCCTTGGTAACGGATAACCCTACATAGCAACTACAGTGGGCTTGAAACATTTTCACCTTCCCTTTCTTATATTTTATTTTTTTATTTTTGGTGGTAGGGGAGACCATCTACCTTTTACTTGGTTTTAATCTAATTGACAATATTGGCAACTCATGATAAAGGGCCATGTGATTTCAGGAGGTAAAATAACTATAAATTTTCCTGAGGTACAGTGACACCAATGAGGTGAAGAGTAGCCCATCCAGAGTTTGTAGTATTTAATAAAATACCGGAAATTAAATCTTCTGCTTTATTCTCCCACACCTTGAAATAGTCCAATAATAGAGATTCTGGTTTTTGAGTAGGTTTGTACTCCCCCCTGAAGTCACCAAAATACCTCACTAAACATTCTGTAGCCTGACTTTATAGAACTGTAACAGTATAGATATAATACAGAACATAGAGAATACAGGAAAGCCAGTGTAGTGTAGTGAGTGGTTAAGAGTGTAGGACGAGGAGCTCTGGGAACTAAGGGTTCTAGTACCTACTCAGTCATGGAGCAAACTAGGTGACCTTGGGGCAGTCACAGACTTTCAGCTGGATTTGTTATTGTGAGGATAAGTTTGAGAAGAGGGGAAGGGAATTAATGTAAGCCACCTTGAGTTCCTTAAAAGAAAATAGGTGGAATATACATATAATTGATTTATTTTTAGTTAGGACATTTATAGGCTGCCCATCACTGTTGTCTCTGGACGGCTTACAATATAATCTAAATCCTAAACAAAATAAATTAACTATACCACAACTGAATACATAAAATAGAATAATTAAAATGAGTTAAATAAATAAATATACAATTAAAATCAATTAACATTAAAATATTGGTTAAATAAAAAGGTCTTGACCTGGTGCTGAAAAGCATATATTTATTATTTATTTATTTAAAACATTTCTATCGCAATAAAGCCTCGGGGCGGCTCACAAAAAATATATAATGACGGCGCCAGGCGGACCTCTCTAGGGAGCGCATTCCATAGTTGGGGTGCCACCGCAGAGAAAGCCCTCCTCAAGTGCTTTGTCTCCTGACCTCTTTCAAAGAGGGTTCCCAGAGGAGGAGGGCCTCTGCTGCTGATCTTAAGGGGCGGGAGGGCATATAGGGAAAAAGACATTCCTTTAGGTATCCTGGTCCCAAGCCATTTAGGACTTTATAGGTAATAACCTATATAATATAATAAATACATTTTATTTCAGTAATATATTTCTAGCATGCATAGCTTTCCCTTACATGCAGCTCAAGTTGCTCTTTGAGAACTGTTTTGTTTGGTGAGGTCATGTTAGATCTGTATTGGCTTGCTCAGAGTTGATAGATGCAAAAGAGGTCAAATTTCTTCATGAATGGATCCCAGTTTGTCTACTGCAAATACCTTGCACAGTGCCATTGCAGCCCTTGGATATGGGGGCCACTGATGGTTTAGACCTGTTGGATGCTGATTTTGAGTTTAGTTCTAACCTTGTTCTTAGACTACTCTAAGGTCTTGGCTGACATAGAACAGTTCCTGATTGGGCTTGTGAGGAGCACCCTGTTGGATCAGACCAAAGGCCTATATAGTCCAGCATCTTTTTTCCACAGTGGCCAATTACTCTTATGTGCCGGTGGGGAGAGTACAAACAGGGCAATAGCCTATCCCACTGTTGTTCCCCATGACTGGAATTCAGAAGATTGCTTTCTCAGATACTGTATACTCTGATACAGCCACCAGGACATCACATATTCTATTTTTTAAATATTTGTATTTGATTTTATATTTTTAACTATATGTGTGGCATTTTAGTCCTGTAACTGTTTGTAATGCACTCAGAATACATGGGTTAATGAACAGATTAAAATTATAACAAATAAATGACTGGTAGCTATTGATAGTTTTACCTTCCATAAATTCATCTAGACCCCTTTAAGGCAGTTTGGTGACCATCTCTTCAGTGCATTCTGCAGTAGTGAATTCTATAGCTTAAGTAGAGCCCTTTTTAGGAATTCAGTAATACTGTTTATGGCAGACAGATGGGGATTTCTTCTCCACACCAGCCCCTGACCACCTCGTGTTGATGGTAACATTTTGAGGAAATAGCATGGCTGCATTCAACAGTGATTGGGCACAGTTCCTGATCCTGTGGAGAATGTAGCTGTGTTCAAGCAAATAAATAGTCATAGTTTACCTTCAGTTCTTGCCTGTCAGGAGGTAGGATTGAAGATACTAGTACCTGAAAAGGAGTCCTTATCCAATTTTCTTGGGTAGAGACTTTGAATGCCTGAAGAGTGAATGCCTGCAGTGTGAAGTACTTCCTTTTTCTATACTGATTTTTCTACCATTCAGCTTCATTAGATGACCCTGTGACCTAATATTATAAGTGCTCTAGAAAGAAGTATAGTGCACTATACACATTTCATGCACTATGCATACTTTTATTCCCTCCTGTCGTGTACCACTTAGTTGCCTTTTTTCTAACTAAAGCCCTAAACCCTGTAATCTCCCATTGTTATTTATTTTATTTAATAGATTTTAAAGCTGCCTTTCCAGATAGATTACACTTCTAAGGCAGTTTACTAGCCCTTAAAAACATAATCAATTCATACAAAACCAAAATTAAACTCTCAAAACACAGTAAGTTTATAATCCAAATAACCACCACAGCAGAACGTGAATCAAGATGCCAGACAAAACAACCAGATACAAAAAGGCAGCAGCAAATAAGAACATTGAGGAAGTATATGTGAAGTGCTTTGTACAGCAAGAAGCTGTATAAATACTACATATTACAACAATGTCCAAACCCCCAGCTTAATTGTACTAATTCCAGTAGCAGAATGACCTTTGAAGCTGATACTAAAACTCTTGTATGATGCTCTGCTTGTGTAGCAACCATTCCACATGTACACTCAGAGGGACCTCCTGTGTATTTCAAGGGAAAGTATTCCCAAGAAAGTGTGCAGAGGGTTACAACTCTTAGCTCAAACCAATAACCTTATATTACTTTAGATAAATGTAGGGAGGGGGCTGTAGCTTGGTGGTACAGCCTGTACATTGTCTATAGAAGGTCCCAGGTGTGATCCCTAGCTTACCTGGATAAGGCAGGAAAAACTCCTGCCTAAACCCCTATGGAGCCGCTGCCAGTAAATGTCAGAACTAGGCTAGATGGACCAGTGTTTGGATAAGGCATCGGTATAATTAAACTATCTAATTACTTACACACAGGATACATTTTTTAAATGCTAGCTACTATATATAATTCAAATGAGTTAGCCTGCAGATTGCTATGTCATTGGAACCTTGAATCACTCAAATCCAAGAATGTAAAAATAAATTTCCACGTATGAAGGATAACTTTAACTTCAGAAAAATCATATTATGGATTTGTAGAATTCTACAAAATAAACAAACCACCCCATGCATTTTGAAGGGGAACAGCTTCCAGGGTTATTGAGCTGTTAATAAAGATGTTCTTGGTATAGCTGTAAAAGTATGAGTATTGGTATACTGAGAAGGGGGTCAGTAAATGGGATTCCTAAAGATATATGTGGGAAGATACACACTGATGGTGCTCTTCCCCATTTTACTTGTTGAATAGCCACCCAGAGCTTTGTTGCACTAGCAAGGTAGTAGTACATTACTTGTGTATTACAGCATTGTTTGCCTGGGCTAACATCCCTGCCTGGCCATGAAACTTGTTGAGAGTCCTTGGGCAATCACTGCTTATTGCTAAACTGCAACCTCATAGGATAGGTGAGGATAACATAGGTGAGCCCCTTGGAGGATAATAATATAATTAAAGTAATACATGCTGCATATGAGTTACCATCTAAAAGTAAACAAACCTTTCTGGACAAAAAATAAAGCTAAAAAAATCCTCATATTCTATTAGAAGTTTTACTTTGTCTACCAAAGCCAGACTGAAGTCTTACCATGTTTCCAAAGGTGGCTCTGGGGGACTTTGCTTTTATGCCTTTTCAATATTCCACATATGTTTTTTCCATAGTGCTGTTGAAGTATGCAAGGACTGGTCCATTTTAAGGATTGGCAACAAAATATTGCAGCATGGAATTCTCTTGTTCCTGGCTGCCTGAAGTCCTGATCTGTTCCAGAATATCCCATTCCCCTTTCTGGTCTTCCAACAGTCTATCAACATCCTATAGTCACTGGTTCCCTGTTCTTTATTTCTTTAACAACTTTGAACAGCAGACCTGGAGGAATTACTGTATTATTGTCAGTACTATTGTTATTGGACTAGATTGACCAGTTACCTGATTTAGTATTAAGGCAGTTCCTTATTTGAACTATGTCAATCCTTTATGTCCTTATATCCAAAAAGTCAGACCATTAACATTAGGTTTCATTCAAGCCTTGGTTCATCACAATTTCCTTAACATCTTAATAATTGGTTCAGCTGTTTTGGATGAGTTTTGAACTCATTTTTTGTACCAAATTAGAGTGCAATAGTTGACGATATGCAATGTCCAGCAAAAAGTGGCCTTCTTCCTATAGAAAGTGATTTGCCAATCTGGGATGCCAGTGTATGTAATGTTCTCTTCTGGGATCTTGTCTAATCAAATAGTATAGAAATACCTTAAATAATTTACACACACACACACACACACACACACACACAATCAAGTGGGCTCTAGTCCATGAAAGCACATACCATAATCTATGTCAGCTTTCCCCAAGTCTGATGCCTGCCAGAAGTTCTGAACTGCAACTTCCAGGATTTGTAATCATTAGCCAAACTGTTTTAGGATTATGGGAATTGTAGTTCATAGCATAAATTCACCATTTTTAGTAGCCATACCCAACTTTAAAGCAGGGCTAAGGAAACTGGCCCTGCAGTTATTGCTGGACTCCAGTTTTTATCAGCTCCACTTAGCCTGTCCAGGGATGATGGATGATGGGATTATCAATCCATCAGCATGCCTTGAACAATAGGTTCCCCACCCATATCTTAAGGGATGCAACAGGTTTCTTGGTTAAAGTATGTAGTAAGGATTTATGAATTGTGTTAAAATTGTGCCATCTGTGTTTTCTGGATCATTGGGCATCTTTTCTTCCACCACCTGCTCATCACCAGAATTTTAAACCAGAATTTTGTTCTATTAGCAAGGCTTGGTTGGTTGGTTGGTTGGTTATTTATTTATTTGGATTTTTAAAATTCCATTCCATTAGCCATAAGGCTTCCTTAGCTCAAATTATCACAAATCCCTTTGCAAAACCTGTCTACAAGTCTACAGAGTCCTGCAACCTGGAAAAAGCCATTTCTCTGCAGAATCTGCAGGTCAGATTAATAGCGTTTTGAACTATATTAGATCTATTGCTTCACATCTATTGCTTTACCTGTGTATTCCGGATGGTGGTTGATTTCTCCACCATCCCTAATACACAGAGTTTTTTCTATAGCAGTGTAATTTGCTTTAAAGATAACATGACAGCGAATGTCTTATTTACCTGAATGGAAAATGTTATATTACTTTTTTAATAGTTCCACAGAGTTTTGCTTAAATGATAGCTTTTTTCCTTATGTAAAATCACTTGGTCATAGGACTTTAAAGTGCTGGTATCTTTCTAAGTTCAGAAAAATTAACTATAGCTTCTCATTTTATATATGTGATTTGCAAAAAGATTTCTTTGAGTCATTTTTGCACAGTTCCTAGTGGTTTCTTTAGCCTGTTTTGGGGGTCTATCTGGCTATCACTGGATTCCTAAAAAGGAAGACAACATTTGCCTCCCCAGTTTTTCTTGAGTACATCTGTTTATTTCATCCCACAGTTGAAAATCTTAACCTGTCCTTACTTAAGTATTTGGACCATTAAATTATTTATTTATTAGATTTATATTCTGCTTTTTCCTTACAATAGACTCAAAGTGGTTTCCATCTCCTCCTCCTCCTGCTTTCAATCTTCTCTCCACAACATGGGTTGAGGTAGGCCGGACTGAGAGTCAGGGATTGGCCCAAAATCACACAGTTGGCTCCATGACACTGGCGTTCCTTCTGAATGCACACACTCTTCTTTTCTTGTTTACTGAAATAACTAATGCTTGCACTGTTGTATAAAACATCTTCTAGTGCCTGTTAATAAACACCATTTAAATAATTGGATGTTGAAATCATTTCATCAAATGTTGGCAGTCACTTCTTTAAAAAAAAAAGAATTGCTGATTTAACCGTAGTTAGGTATATATGGGAAACATTCAGAAGATTTTCTTGTGCTGGAAACTTGCATGACTAGTTTTTGCAAACAATTGCAATCTCCAGAGGAGGAGCAGCTTCCTATTTGCAAGTCAGCATTTTGTAAGAAGCTGCCAAGTAGAACTGTGGCTTTAGGTGTGCAGATGCTATCTTCAAAGAAAAGTTGCATGGCAGCATTCCATTGCATTCCCCTAAAGTAACACTGAAAGACCCAAAGGATTTGGCTGTATAGCTCAGTGACTGAAATTAATAAACTACACGCAGAATGACTTTAATTCTCCCAATATTAAGATGCCTCTAGGGGGCTGGATTAACAGAAGGAATTACAAGGTTTATGCAGCTTGGCTGGCAGGATCCTGCAGAGGCAAATTGACCCACTGTTTGTGTCTTTCAAACCTTTCAGAGAAACAAAGGTACTCAAGTTTTGACTCAGACTGTTTCACAGCTTATCCTGCTCAATGCTGCATGCATGTATTTGGTTGTAGTTCTCTGTGATATCTGTGATGAGTCCTGGGAGCAAGAACACTGGAGTATAGGAAGTTGTTTTATGCCAAGGTCAGACCATTAGTCCATTTAGCTCAGTGCCTTTCACACACTGAGTGTCAGCCGTTCCCCAGGGATTTTGAACACATTTTTGCCACAGCCTTCACTGGGAGATGCCAATGACTAACCCTAGGATCTTCTGTGTGCAAAGGATATTGTTGTCATTGAGAATCAGCCCTTCCCCACAAATTTCTTGTTCTTTCACTATGGTGCTAATTCAGGGGTCTCCTGGATTCTGCTACATTTAATGTAATTGCAGTTCTTGGATGCATTTCTACTTTTTCTACTTTCTACTTGGGACAACTGTAAACTCAAATATAAAACATCAAAAGTGAAATATCCAAATAGGAAGTGAGGTGAGGCATGGTAATGCTGAAAATGACCACCCTAAATGCTGCTAGAGAATGTGTGAATTATCAACAAATGAAATAATTTCATTAGGCAAAACTAGTAAAATAACTGCATTCATAGTGGAAGATGAAAATATTTAGGTATTACTACCTGCTTCGACCCCTTGCAAAAGAGGCTGGTAAGAGATCTAGCAAATAAATTAAAAATCCACTCATGTTATACTTTCTAACATATAATGTAAAGAAAACATAATTATAGGATTGAATATTCCATAACAGTTGATGTCATTGCCAAATTCAACACAGCAGGCTTAAAAGAACAACAAAGTTCCCTTCTGGGAAATGAAACTATTTACACCAATTCGAAATGTATCTGACAAAACATACACCCTTTCTGTAATAAAATGTTTGCCAAGCTAAAGCAACATATTGAGCTATTTCTCTTTGCATCTTCATGGTCACCCAACATGTATTGTCTGCCCTCTGAACAAATTCTGTTTGCTGCAAAAACCTGTTTACATTTATCTAGGAGGCAGAAGATCTTACAACACAGTGTAAGATTCTCATTTTATTTCTTTCTCATTTTATTCTCATTTTATTTCAGATTCTGAAATATTTTATTACAGATTCTCATTTTATTTC
Organism: Varanus komodoensis; assembly: GCF_004798865.1. Lineage (NCBI taxonomy): Eukaryota > Metazoa > Chordata > Lepidosauria > Squamata > Varanidae > Varanus > Varanus komodoensis. The sequence goes on along the minus strand of NW_025335761.1, from coordinate 43,997,846 downwards.
TTTCAAAAAACAACATTTTGCACCATTCCACATTTCAAAATGTAAACCCTAAAAAGTTGTGCCTGTATGTGACTGTTCACATGCAATGCACTCTACTTGTCTTTTCTCATATTGATACCATGGGGCGGGGGGGGGGGCGGGGTTAGATGTAAGGATGAAAGTTTCTTCCATTCTTCCAAGTCTGGAAACAGTGAGGTCAGTACTTTTTCCTTTGGCAAAAAGGGGAATGGGGCAAACTTTTATTTCTTAGTTATTTAATGCATTCTTTTACTGCCCTTTTCACCCCCTGCCAAAAAACAAACAGAAAGCAAGCTTATAGAGTTGCTAACAAAGATCAGTAATAAGGCACTTCCTACCCTCAGGCTTACCATCAAAAAGAAAGGAGAAAAGGAGGCAAGGAGAAGAAAAAACAGCAAGGAAAAGCACTAATTTTCATTTACAGTCTGCACATATCCTAGAGCAAATTGACCTGTTGATATGGTTTATTTATTCATTATATTTATATGCTGCCTTTTTTCCTTTCAAGGAATTCAAGGTGCCTTGCATAATTATTCTCTCAATCTTGACCTCACAACAACTGTGAGGTAGGTTGGGTTTGAGAGTCTGTGATTGGCCCAAAGTCACCCAGTGAGCTCCATGGCAGAACCCAGATCTCCTGAGGTTCAGCTCTGTGTTCTTAACCACTGCACCAATGGACCTCCAGGAAATACTCATGCATCCTAGCCTATCTGAAAGTAGCTGTCATGGAGCTTGAAGGTGGGACCTTGTAGTAATGTGCTGGTGTCTCATTGCTTTCTCCCATGGAAGGAAATGTTGATAGCTTTAAGGATAGCTTTGCAGGGATGGGGGAAGGCAACTGGAGGGCAGGTGCAAAACCTTATCAATGTTGATAAAATTAAGCATGGTGTTGATAAATAAATGTTTTTTTCCTGTTGTAAGTCTAATCCAATAAAATTGATAGCAGATTAATGGTAAACACAAGAAAGAGCTTTCTCATATGATATGGAATTTCCTGCCATATGATATGGTAGTGGCCACTTAAAGTCAAGTCTACCAACAATTGCTAGTCATAGTAGCCAAAAGAAAACTGCAAGTTCAGATACTTTATACTTCTAAGTACCTATTGTAGGAGCAATAGGAGAAGAAGGTTGTTGCTTGCATGTCCCAGGTACATCTAGCCACAAAGCAGACAAAATGCTGGATTATATGGATCTTCGTTCTGAACCGGCAGAGTTGCTCTTACACTTTACTCTCTTACGTTTTATGCTCAGAATGAAAAGATTTCACTTGCTTTTGGTGTTATTATAAATCCTGAACCATGGAAGAGGGGCCTGTATGTCAGGAAAAAAAGTATTTTTAACAGGTCTTTTGGGTGATCCTATAACAGGTAGCTGTATCCATGCTGCTGCGTCACTGATAACTGATATTCACTTTCTTCCATGAATATAAATTCGTGTGTTAGAAAGCCATGTATGCACAATGTGAAATAGTCATATCTTTTAGAGCTGACAGCCAAAGAATGTATATGATGTGTATGCAGCTTTTCTACACAGAAATGATACTCTTGCAAGCTAACTTATTTTACATGGAACAAACCTCTCATCTAAGTATTGGCTAATGGGTACTTGTTTCCTTTTGTTGGGATCCTGTGCTTTTGAAACATCCATTAATAATAATAGCAGTTGTGTAGAAGAGAGAGCAATATTATATCTGAAGAATAATTCTGGAAATGAGAAGCAAGTTGCTAATAAGCTAGCAACTGTGTCTCAAGGACCACCCTCATGGAATTTCTTACTTAAATCACTTATTTCAGGGCCTGTGGTTGTGATAATTTTCTATATAAGCAAAATGCTTAAAAGCCTGCAGAGAGAGGTGCTAACTTAGTCTCTGCCATTGGTCATAATTTGTAGGCTTTTAGCATTTGTCTTGGAACAAGTATTCTCTTTTTAAATCAAGGACATTGGTCAAAAACATGGCTGTGGTGACTTCAGAAATGTTAGTGTATTTTATCTATGATGTTTGCCTTAGCTGAAGTATTGCTGTGGGACTGATATTCTTAAAACAACCTCTGAGATCATCTGTGTAGTAACTTGTGTGTTTCAAAGAAACAAACAGTTCTGGTCTTTTACCAAAATCCTACGAACAAGAAAACTATTAAGTTTGGGATTATTATTATTTTCAATCACATGATACAACTGAGCTCTCCTAGCAGCTAATCACAATTATTAAATAAATAATTCAAGTTATAAAAGCAATAGAGCTCAATAGGATATTTATAATAATATCTTTTGCTTAAAACAGCAGAAGGACAAAGAAGGAGGGAATAAATTTCCAATCCTAAGAAAAAGCAGCTAAAAGCAGCCCTCTTTACTGTCTCATCCTAAATGCTGTGTGGTGGGTTAGAAATCGAATAAATAAATAAATTATTAATACATAAACATGTTTCCTGAATAGGAAATTCAGTCTTAATCAGTTTTTGGAAAGTAATGTCCAGCTGATGTAGAATAGAGCTTCCCAGAAGCTTGTTGGGGCCTTGTGTTTGGACCATGTTTGCACCACTATAGTGTACTAGCTTTCTCGCCTGTAGGTTCATTACCAGGCTTAATTTAAAGAGATGCTGTAACAACTTGTAACATCTTAAACAGGTTGGGAAAGGTTGTCTGAAGGTTTGCCTACACCTGCATAAAATTACCTGGCCTTAAGATTGGCCTTGGAAGCCCTGCTTCCAGGTTACCATTGCTATTGATTAGATCAGCAGGCATAATACATGGGATCTTTTTATTGGTGATTCCATATGCCTGGAACATCCCCCCAAAGGATATATGTTTTCTGGAAGCTTTTATGTAGATCCTGAAAAAATTTTGACTTGTTCTGGTTACAGTTAAAGGAGTTGAGGAGAATATTTACTGAACTGTTAAATGCTTTAGAAGATTTGCTTTGCTGGCTTGGAACATATTTTGGATTGTTATTCAAATTTTATCATAAATTTAGCTGATTTTAAATTTGTGTCTATGTGAGCTGTCCTGCGAAGGCCCTTTGCCCTGAGAAGTGGCATAGAAATGCATGGGGAGAATAAACCTGACCAAACATGGAAACATCCAGAGCTCCCCAGATCAATTTGTCTTAATGCACATTTTGTCTAGATTGAGACTGAATTAATTTGGTGTTATCCATGTCACTATTGCCCCCAGGTACTTGTTGAGACCTTCCAGTTGCTTTACCTGGTTATACAGAAAAATCATATGCAAAACTAGAGTTCAATTTTATCAGCGTATCAATGGCTCCTTGTCTCAGATTACAGGCAAGCTATCCTTGCAGCTTCAAGTAGATAATGGAAAGCCTGGGGAGCATGAACCATGTGGAATCCCATAGAATCAAATCCCATAAAGTAGAGGAACAGTCCTCCAGCTATACTATTTGGGGGCTGACAGGTAGAAGTGCAAGCACTGCTATTAGTGCATCTTAATCCTAGCCTAGCCAAGTGACCCAGAAGGATCAATAAAGGCTTATTTTCTATGTTGACCTTTAAGTTTAGGTCACACACCAGGGCAACTAAAGCACAGTATTTGTTCCAGCACCAGGCCTGAAACCTGACTGACCATTGGTTTTATTTAGAAAAGCTTGGTAAAATATGATAAATTACACAGTAGTTGGCAGTTAAAAATGGTTTAAAATTAATTATTTACATTTCTATTACCTTTTTCCTCAGAGGTACTCAGGTTGTGTACATGAATCTCTTCTCACTTAAATCTCACAAAAATCTATCTGTGCAGTAGGTGCAAGGCTCAGAAATGATTGCCAAAGGACACCAAGTGACTGCCATACTTGAGATGGGATTGGAACCAACTTTTTGTCCAGCACTAACAAATGCGCAAATACCACATTTTCAAAACAGGTTCCAAGTTGCCTTTTTTCAGTGGGTTACACAGTTCTCTTTCCTGCATGGATCACAATTTCAACTATTTGGTTCTCTTTTTCAGTACGAATAGTTACTGGCAACCTAGAACTGGAGAGAATGAAATCTCTGCTTGACTGTGAAGCTCACTAGGTCACCTTGGACTAGTCACTGCTTTGGTGTGAGAATAAAATGGGAGGCAGAGAAGCCTATGTTCTAAACTCTTTTGGAGAAAAGGCATTATAAATGTAATAACTATTTGGAAACATAAGTTGTATAAGTTTTTAAAAACTTAGAACTTACCCCCTAAAGGAATGTAAAGCTTACTTCGGAATGTTTTTTCCTTCCGTAAACTTCTCTGAGTTGCATCCATATCTCTAAAGATTGCTGAACGTTATTGTTCCTTCACCCCTTGAGAAACAAAAGAAGTTGAACAACAAAGCCAGAAATATTTGCTTCTATTAATAAAACTTACTTCCTCACAGCATTCTAGTAAATGATTTGTGCAGGTAGCCAAAAGAGTCACCTTCTATGTACTGAATGTCAGACATGCAGTTAGCTAAGAAATCTTTTTTGAAAGGCCTTAACTGACAGTCAAGTGTGCCTCTATAAAATCTTGCTGCTCACACTGTGAAACTTAAACAAAAACCAGAACCAGAACTCTTTCTTCTGCTTATTTCTTTCTTCTGCTTATTATCACCTCCAGGGAAGAGAAGCCTTAGAGTATAGAGCTACTAAGCTCTAGTACCCTGTTCTTCTCAGCACCTAAGCAATACAGAAATTAGGAGAGGGGAGGAGGAGAAGGGTGGAAATGGCAAGAGTCTGGAGTTCTGGCACCAATTAGTTGTGAGATTACTTAAAGAGGATTGCAATTTCAAGGCCAAAAAGAGTAGGGAATGGGGTAAAGGGATTTGAAATGCGATTATGGGACCTAAAAGTGCCTTTCTTTTGTTAAGGAAATAATTCAAGAGTTTGTTCAAGCTGCTACAACAATCCAGTTTTGAAAACCTGTAAGTGTGAGATCAGTGCCCCGTGGCTTCCCAGATGCAGCCAATTCGTTCCCCGTTTGGGCATTCAGTGTATGTATATAATACACTGTCTCTATTTCGCCTGCCTGTGCCCCCCTTCTCCCCCAGACCATAGCCCATCCAGCAGGTAAGAAAGCTATCCTAAAAGCTTAGTGACTTAATGGGAAGTTTTCAATTTTTAAGAAAGTATTATTTTCCTTCTTAAAAGAGAAATGTGAGAAAAGGGGAAATGAGACATTGCATGAACAGCACTAGCATTGCTGTTGTTTTGTAGCTGTTTTGGTTTATGTATGAAACAGCAGTGGCACATACCTTATAAATATGTTCTCTGTGTAACTTTGATTCCAATGAAAGAGTCATGACAGGCAGCTTTCACTTCTTGTTCCAGCATAGTATCTGTAATCCTTATCCCATATGCAAGCTTGAGTCTTTGAAAAAGCAAAGCTCAAAGTGAGATGAAAGTCAGGATCAGCTCATGAGAAGTCAAAGTGTTTATCTGGATAATCTGTGTCTGAATTTCTATTTATTTAGGGTCACTTGAGGACTCTTTTAGACATTAAAAATAAATGATTACATTTATTATATTTATACCCTGCCTTTCAGTCCCAGTGGCTTCCAGTTATAATCTATACAAAGATACACTATAATATTGGGGTGAGGGGGTGAAATCCATGGGCAATTCTCTCTGGGGGTTGGTTGGGCAGGAGCAGTAGGTGGCTGGTTGCCGGTTTCTGGTGCGTAGCAGTTGGCTGATTGTAGAGTCCCTTCCACAGAACCAGTGCTCTATTTTTAGGTAGAAAAAAATAGTTTTTTGTTTCTATCCATTTAGGGCCCACAGCTGTTGGCCTTTTGGGGAGGGTTACAGTTTTAAAGAGCTGAGCCCATTCCAGTAAAGTGCTGATACCCCTGCTTTCAACATAATCGGAGCTGGGCTTTGATGACTAGCTCTTTCCCCAGTATCATGTGTTCCAGAAAAATTTCCCATTTTCTATTTCATGACTTTATTAGTTATAGTGAATAGATGTCAACAGGTTTGGCCGTTTCAAATTTGTAAAAAAAACCAAAAAAAAAAAACCACTACATAATATAACTTTGAATTTGCATTAAGTGTGCTTTAATTCCCCCCTCCAATATTTAGCATCAATTTTTGTATCAAAACAATTAATTATAATAGCTTGCAACAAAGTAGTAACATGAAGTAGCTTTTTAAAAGCTTTGTTTACTAAACAGCTACAAAATAAGAATGCTAAATTAAATCACTGTCCAAAAAATTTGCATCTGGAAATTTTCCAAGGAAACCTGAAAACATTCCTGTGCAAATAACTCTGCAAATTCTGCGTCCTTGCAGAGAACCCTAAAATGGGTCACAGGTTGCAGTATATGAAATTTTTAAAAATGAAATAAGTAAATTAGCATAATTTCCATAGATGAAATAATCTAGTTCAGAATCTGCCCAAAAACCCATATCAGTGGTTGAGGGTGGAGACCAGTGCACTGCACACTTCTGGGGACAGAGCCAGCAAACACAGCCCTATACTGCATGCGATGCATGTGTGAAGAAGGATCCAAGTGATAAATGCTGCTAAGCCCATCCTCCATTTTGTCACTGCATGGTGGTAAAGAAAACAATATATGCCAGCCAGAATCTGGTATGTATGAGCCCTTGGAAATGGTACAGTAGACTCTCGACTATCCAGCTTGCAACTATCTGGCCTCCGTACTATCCAGCCTAGTTAAAAAATGACTATCAATGAACAGTAAAATAAGTTTAAATAATTTTTGTAAGAATTAAGCCTACTTTTTATGTTAATGTTTTGTTTATTTTAAAAGTGTATGTATTCATACTGTACAGTGTACATGATTTTATGTTTCCTGCAATTAAATTAGATATTATAACATTTATCTTAAAATGTGTACAATATTTTTATCCTTCGACTTCCTTTTTCTGTAATAAATTTTTAAAATGTACAGTACAGTACATAACAAACATTTATAAATACTGGCCTGTACTAAGAGGTCAGAAAATATGAATAAGAGCAGGTTTTGGTATAAAAAGGGTGTTTTTAATGGTATGGGTGGGTAGGAAGTGAGCATTTAGAGAACTTTGGCCTATCCGGCTTTTTTGTTATCCGGATAACACATTAGGCTGGATAGTTGGGAGTCTACTGTACTTTCTTTCCAAGCTTTCCCATTATATATGAAGCTCTGTAAGTATGGGAAGTATGTATTTTTGCATAGCTTGCTTTAGTCAACAAAGAAGTAATACATTAATTACCTCCTTAGGATTATAAAAGCTAGCTCTCATTAATGTCACGACTGGTTATCATTTTTCCTTCTGGAATATTGATAAGCTAGGTTGAAAAGGAAATTTTCAAAAAAAACTGATGGGAAATGAAAGTTGTAGCTCCACTGAACTTCTTCCTGTAATGTATTTATATTATAATAAGATAAGATTTGTGGATGCAATTAATTAATAAATCTGTTTTTGATGTTGGTGTTCATCAGTCAGGGCTGCCGTGTGCATCATATTTTTTTTTCTGTGATGCTTACAAACTTTGTAGCTTTGTACAATTTCTTACTTGATGTAATCAGTGCTTACTATTACGTATAACGGATTCTAAATTTTTTAGCCATAGGAAGAGACGAAGAAAAAGATGCAAACAGGTTGCCTCCAACAACTGGAAATCCTTGTTAGCTTTTGAAATTCTCTCATGTATAGACCACATACTTATCTTGACAACAAGGAGGATTGGAAGTTGAATTTTATATGGAATTGCAGCATACATCTAGTTTTGCCAGTCACTTGGTCTCAACTTGACTGAAAGTTTTTCCTCCTTGGTTTGTTTGCTTGCTCCAAATGTTGATGGGAAAATTCCTAAGTGAGGAAAACATTCGTTTATGAAAATTTGCAGAGGGGATGGCATTAGGATAAATGCTGCTAGTAGATTGCACTGCATGCATGTAGGAGACAAAGTAATTTTCAAGGAGCTGTCTTGGAGAACATGTGGCATGCATGATTGAATCTTTTCAGAGGAATGGGGGAGATAAGCTGGATCAGGCAAGATGCTTGCATACTGCGTAATGTGATCCCTCTTTCCTTTTTGGTAATTTACTAATCAGTCATCTGAAGAATTTCAGGCAACAGAAAGAAAGTTGACCTCTTCTACATAAATTGTAGAAAAGTCACTACTGCTTAATTATTGTCTTACCTGTGTGATTAGTGTCATTTGTCATGAGAAAAGTCATGGATGTATGAAGTTCCTGAAGAAATGGACTTTCAGTGTTTTTAGAAGTTTGGCAGCAAATTTAGGAATTAGGATAGATAAGAATATATCTGTCCATAAGAAAAAAAATGGCATCACTGGAAAACTTGGCTCTACCATGCTATATATAGTATTTATTTAAAATATTGCAGAGATGGAAACATAGGTTCTTTCAAATTATTTAAGAATACACTGGCTTGGATGAGAAGAGGCCTATTGTATAAGCATTTTTTGCTCATGCAAGCCAGGCAGCAAGGGTGTCTTCAATTTCTCTCCAGTAATACATTTAACAGCCTTCTAGAGGGTTCCTCAGCTCTTAAGAACTGTTTGCCAGGAAACTAGTGAATCTGTAGTGAGAAGGCAGGGATGGTCAAATCCTGTTTCAAAAACATAACTCCCTTCTACTTTGGATAGAAGCTAATGTTTATAAAACTGTGTAATCTGCATTTCTGTACTGAAAATGAATACAATAAGAGCACAGTCCTATGTTGACTGGGGCATTCTGGATTTCTGGGCTTTTCTGTCTAAACAAGCATAGGATTGCATTTAAAAAGCAAATCAAGTGAACATATGTGGATAAAACTCTTTAAAATAAATTAAAGACAGCTGAATATAACTAAATTGGTTCAAAAACAATATCCATCCATAAATACAGGAAAGATTCCCATCTGGACAAAGTAGGAGATAAATAGAATGCTTTTGGCAGGGTGTTCCAGAGAGTGTGGGCTGCTATAGAGGAAACCCTTGGCTCATCAAATGCCCACTGCTTTCACTATGGGAGAAGTTTTATTAAGTATAAACTAAAATCCCGCTAACTTTTTTTAGTTTCCAGAAAAATATGGGGGAAATTATGTATGTTCAAGATATTCCTTCTTCAGGAAATACTATCTTCATATGCTGTGTGTCCAACAGGGCTTTTATTCACCAGTAAATATGTGTTCAGACAGAAGTAATAAATACTGGTGATATATATGTACGGGATATGTATGTGTGAGTGATAAGTGGGCACAGACTAATCATAAAATACCCCCAAAATACAAAGGTAAGTTTGCAATAAATACATTCTGGAATACTCTGTTGCAGTAGGATCAAATACAAATATATGAGCTATTGGTAAACTCTTGCCAGTACTACCCCTAAGTTCTTAATTACCTTGGGGAGGTAGGGAAAGGTTTGAGTTTGCTCTCGGAATTAGCATAGCAGCAGTCTCATGGCATTGATGAGAAAAGTGTATCTCCTTGAGGCCCTCAGTATGTCGTTCCTGTGCAAGTGTAGGTTAAAGGGATGCCACTTTATGTAGCCCACAGAGCATGAATGAAGAATGCAGTCACCATCGTATCTAGCAATTGCAAACCTTAGCTTAGGTACCCTTTGAACTGGTGGAAGCAAGGGTTTCACCAATGGCACTTTAAACCTTTACAACCATACTGGCTTTTATAGACTTCAAGACATGATGGGAACGAGTGGTGGGGGGGGGGGAAGGATCTGATTTATGTATTGCAGTTCTATACTAGCTATCCCATTTGCAAGTGGTCTCTGTTCAGACCTGCTGCACCTCCTCCCCAGGGATAAGGCTGTGCTCCAAGTGAGATATCAGAGAGAAGAGCTTTAATGTGGGTTTCTGTCTGGCACACTCATTTTCAGTACATAGAAACAAGTTCTGTTATTCAAGCAGTCCCAACATCTAGTATGAAATGGTACCACCCAGGACCAGTACTGGCACATGAAGACCTGTTTTTCCAGTTAGGTTTTGGGGACTAGGTCTTAGTTTGTTCTAGGCCCCTAATCCCAAAGATTCATCCCAAACTGTGGTTCTGTTGTGTTGCTCTTCCTGTATTTCAGCACTCTTGCTTCCCCTGCTTTCTGGGGCTGGTTTTTTATTTGGTCCCATTCATGTAGGTCCTAGAGGTACAGTGTTACTATCGATGTGGCATTCTGATGCTGCCTTCTGGGACTTTGCCAAGGCTATTGATTGAAGTGAGGCACCTGGACCTGCTTCTGAAACAGACACACTTGTTTCTGTTACTGTAGAAAGCACACTTTGAGCCTACCAAATAATGGAGTAACTGTTCTTGCCCTCTGGAATGCTTTGGATTTGTGCCACTGGCCTGCAATTACTCTTCTTTCCCTGTCCGGCTTCTATACTACTGTGATTCCCCATATACTTAAGCCATGGATAATGCTTTAAAATATTTTATTAGGAGTTCTTTGAATGTCTACTTGCTCCTCCCACAGAGCTTTTGGAGGAAAAAAAATGAAACAGTGGCACTTATGATAGGTTGCTGTCACCATGGTTATGCATATCATAACTGTAATATGATGCAAAGCATGTGCCTGTGAAGTATAAACAGAGCACAAACTGTTTTGCTCATGAGCTGCATGGACATTTGAAGGTCCCAGACAGTTTAACAGTAAGAAAAGAGGACGCTTCTAAACTCTGCTGTAAGAATGGCTTTATGCTGCTCAGCAGCCAACTCCCTTACTAAGTATGGTTATTGTGTATTAACTCCTTAGCTCATGTTTGAGAAGAGGTAATTGAACCAATGATGCCTTCATATTTTCAGGATTGATAGTAAAAAAGTAAGCATTTTGAGGGTTCTATTCCATTCAGCCACTAGCTATTAATATTACTCAACAGTTTGGCTTTAGTTGACGATTTAGCCTTTTGCACCACTTAAAATTAATCTCTGGTAATATAAACGTTCCTGTTTCTCTACTTTTGCACTCTGCCTACTGAGGAACCTGTGTATTTTGCACAGTGCAAGAAACATAGTTACAGCAGCCCTTTTGTTCTCAGATATATGGACCAGGCATTGCTTCTTTGTCCCAGAATGGTATAGGTAATCTGACCCCTGCGACACCTACCAGTGACTAATCCATTCCGTATGCAGTTCTCTGTTCTGAGATATCATGGCCCCAAAATCTTCCCTAATCTGTGTACATTGCATTGGTGCAAGAGGCAAGCTGGGAACAAACCTGATAAAAAGTTCTTGAGAGTTTGCAAGTTCACACACTCTTTTCCAGCAATTCATTCATTCATTTATGTTTCTATGCTGCCCCACTAGCCATAGGCTCTCTGGGTGGCTTACATTATTTTGGTTAATTCTGATTAAGGTACTGCATAACTGTGGAGTCTGAATTTTTTTCACCATGAGTTTGCATGGCCATTTCTGTTTCTTAAATAAACAAATTGACAGAGCAATTCTATGGCAGCCAGATCGTATCTAGATAGCCATAGGAATGCTCAGATCCACAGCTGCGAGGTTGGAAGATTGCGCCAACCTCCTAGGTGAAGATTAGAGCTCTGATTCCCCTACTCCCACTGAGGCCACCATGAGAATAACCTTGCCAACTGCAATTCAGATGCCTTAAGGATGATCTCAGAGAAGGGCTTTTGGGGTTTTTTGTCTCAGCCTCTTTCCCTCCTGCTCTGAGACAAAATCAGCTAAGGTTCTTTACAGGGTAGGAGGGATGTGGAGGCAATCTCTGCCTTTCCCCTCCTTCCACCTTACATAGCATGCCTGTCAACTATGAATTTGCAGAGTTAAAAGCATCCTGAGTTGTACCCTTGCCTTTAGTTTTAAAAAATGGTGTGTGAACGAAAAGGTGGTGTGGGCATTCATAATTTACCAAAAGGTGAATGGGCATTCATAATGATTGCTGCATTCACACATGGCTTATTATTATTATTATTAGAACATTTCTATGCCACCCCTTGCCGAAACCTTACAACACAATAAAATACAATACAATACAAAAATAACAATATAAAATTAAAATTAATAATATAAAATAAAAAAATTATATATAAACGATATAAAAGAAGTTATAAAAGAAAATTTATAAAAGAAAAGAAAAGAAGTCGCCCTGGCCAGATAAATAAGCAAATATTGTTAACAATTAAAATGATGTTTAAATAAAAAGGTCTTCACCTGGCGCCAAAAAACAAATAACGACGGCGCCAGGCGGACCTCTCTGGGGAGCACATTCCATAGATTGGGCGCCACCGCAGAGAAAGCCCTCCTCCGAGTACCTACCCTCCTAATTTCTTTCACGGAGGGTTCCCGGAGAAGGGCCTCTCCCGCAGATCTCAAGGGGCGGTCGGGCATATATGGATGTAAGCGCTCCTTCAGGTAACCAGGTCCCAAGCCCTTTAGGGCTTTATAGGTCATAACCAACACCTTGAATTGGGCCCGGACTTCAATGGGAAGCCAGTGAAGCTGTCGGAGGACTGGAGTCATGTGAACATAACGCCCCGTCCCCGTCAACAACCTGGCAGCTCTATTTTGAACCAACTGAAGTATCCGGACCGTCTTCAAGGGAAGCCCCACGTAAAGCGCGTTACAGAAGTCAAGGCGGGAAGTCACCAGCGCGTGTGTCACCGTCGCCAGGCAGTCGTACTCCAGGTAGGGGCACAGCTGATTAATCAGCCGAAGCTGAAGGAAAGCGCTCCTCGCCACCGCTGTCACCTGAGCTTCCAATGAAAGCTCCGGGTCAAGGAGTACTCCTAAGCTGCGGACCTTGTCCCTAAGAGGGAGTGCAACCCCATTCGGGGCCAGGTCAAATCCACCCTCTCCAAAGGCCGATCCGCCAACCAACAGGACCTCCGTCTTGTCTGGATTGAGCTTCAGTTTATTGGCTCTCATCCAACCCATAACCTTGGCCAAGCATCAGTTCAGCACAGCTACTGCCTCACCTGGATTAGTGGAAAACGAGAAGTAGAGCTGGGTATCATCAGCATACTGATGATTCCGTAGCCCACACCTCCTGATGACCTCTCCCAGTGGTTTCATATAGATGTTAAACAGCAAAGGGGACAAAATGGAGCCCTGTGGTACTCCATGGCATAGCTGCCATGGCGCAGAGCCATAGTCCCCCAGCACTACCTTCTGGAATCGGCCATTGAGATAGGAGCGGAACCACTGCAAAGCAGTGCCTCCGACTCCCAATCCCGCTAGCCTATCCAGAAGGATACCATGGTCGATGGTATCGAAAGCCGCTGAGAGGTCCAGAAGAACCAACAGGGACGCACTCCCCCTGTCCTTCTCCCTGCACAGGTCATCGTACAGGGCGACCAAGGCAGATTCAGTACTGTACCCGGGTCTGAAGCCGGACTGAAATGGGTCCAGATAATCAGTTTCATCCAAGAGTGCTTGGAGTTGTCCCGCCACCACCCGCTCCAACACCTTGCTCAGAAACGGGATGTTGGCCACTGGTCTATAGTTAGTGGCCATCTCTGGATCCAGTGACGCTTTCTTCAGGACCGGTCGGACTACTGCCTCCTTTAAAGGGGCAGGCACCCGACCCTCCCTCAGAGAAGTGTTAACCACTTCCAAGATCCAGGTCCCAATCCCGTGCTTGGAATTATTTAATAACCAAGACGGGCAAGGGTCCAATAGGCAAGTGGTGGGACGTACTCGTCCAAGCACCTTGTCCACATCATCGGGCCGTAATAACTGAAATTCATCCAATAATTCTGGACCAAACGGCCGCATTGTCATCTTCCCAGAAACCTCTGATTCATTAGTGGAGTCCAGCTTGTGACGAATCTGAGCGATTTTCTCCCTGAAATGCCTGGCAAAGTTGTCACAGCGGGCCTTTGAGGGTGGAACCGGATCTTCCTTGGGACCCAGGCGAAATGAAATGTCCTAGTGAAATGTCTTAGTCACAACATGTCTTGGCTTTGCACGTGCTATGACCATGCTGGCTGGGGATAATGCAAGCTTCAGTCCAAGACATCAAGGGGAGCACCAGGTTCAGGATGACTGATCTAAGTAGTTTTAAGTGAAGACAATATCTAGGTTGGACTTAGCCTGGCAACCGCATGCTTGCTAGAAATAGCCTTGCAATCCGGTCATATTTGCCTCTCTCTAGTTCTCTGAATAATTTATTTTCTTAATGGTATCTCATATGTTTACAAGATATCTCTGGCACATCATAGTGCATAAAGAACTTACAATGCTTTCAAAGAATCACAAGTCAAACCACTCTCTCTCACCACCACTGCTGCCTCGAGCCCAGGAGATGAGATTCCCCCCATGTAAAGGTTGCCTTAGGAAGGTTACCAGAGGGACATATTGGGGCACAGGCATCTCTGGACACTTGTCCCCAGCATCCAATAAGCAGAGGTTATGGATGTTCTCCATTAGTTGTCATAAATACTGCCCAATGATAAAATTCAGTGGTGCAACAGATGGAGTGTCTTGACTTTGACCAGGAAAAGCCCAGATTTACATTTCCATTTGGCCATGGAGCTTACTGAAAGACCTTACTCCGGTACATCAGACAAACCTACCTCTTAGTGGTGGTGTAATAACATTGGAGAGATGGGACCATATGTCTCACTCTGAACAGGAAGGGCAAGATAAAAATGGTGCGCAACTTGATGCATCATGGATTCTCCTGAATATTCCTAAAACCGTGTAAGAGGCCATTGCAACATCTTGTGACAGCAAATCAAGTAAGTTAATTATCTGTTCTGTGAAGAAGTACTTTGTTTGTTTGACTCAAACTGCTGTCAGTCGATTTAATTGGGCAACCTTGATGCTACTTAGAAGTTAACAAAATTAAGACCTGTGTAAAGAAAGTAAGTCAAGATAAATTATTTTGGGGATAGAAAGTACAGGTCCTAATTCTTAATTAAGATGCAGGTCTTAATTCTGTCAGTGTCTGTCATGGCCCTCTCCCACTGTTTGCTACCCAGAGTCTGTTTTTTAAACCAAAATGCTCCAAACAATTTCCTTTACACCTTATTTACAGGCAAAGTTCTCCATATGCCCTGACAAGTTTGGCTGTATTATTTCCACTTTTCTGACATACTGTACATAGTATCCTGAATATGGCTGTAGAATTATATAATTACAGATAAATACTTCATTTTTTTCAGTCATATTTTATAATTCTTTGTGTTAATTTTTTGCCTCTTTCTGCTGCTATAGAAGATCAAGCCAAGATTTTCACTGAACTTTCAATTAAGACACCAAGATCTTTCCTGGTAGGTTATAGCCAATTTAGAACATACATGCCTATTTACTAGTGAACTAAGTATGTGTGTATGCTGTACGTTACACATTTTGCTGCCCCATTTGGAGATATTCTTTCAAGCTTTTTTTGTGTGTTTCAGATTTCAGAATCTTACATTTATAATATAATAAATCTTATTAATTAGCACTCATTGGACACCCTGAATCTTGGCTATTGAATTCAAGCTCCATGTAGACATTAGAAACCTAGGTATTTTATTCATCAAATGGTACACAGTTTCCTTATAGGATTCTTAACAGATGCCTGCAGCAGGGCTTTCTCTAACCCAGTAAATACAGCAGATGGAGAGTAAGTAAATCAGGTGGTCCTTAAGGGGAAAGTATCCAGTGCATCTAGTGTGCTTTAATACAACACATGAAGTTCTTGTTGCACCAATCAGCTGTCATCAGTAATCTTGAACTCATGAGCTCTTACCGGAAGACAGTGCTTAGGATTATTCAGTGAGAGAACCTACCTTTATTCATTCACAAAGTATTAATACTATGATTGTTGCCCCCACCCCTCTATGGCCTGGTGCTGCAGTTCTCGATACCTTAAGGTCTGCATCTCGGATGGTCTTTATGCATATAAGCCCTGACTCTATAGGGAAACTTCAAGTGTTGAATAGGCTCCCACCTTCATATCTCCCCCTCCATCTACCCAAAATTATCTTTGCATCTGGAACCTATTCTCACAATAGGCTACAACCCTGGGATTTGCTGACATTCATGTGGGTTGTTCCCAGCCGAACAAGAAATAATGATGGTTCTATATTTCTTTGTGTTTAGAAGAAACTTAAAAATCATTTTCTTAAATTGAAGCTTTATGAAACACTTCTGGCACCCTAATTTTCTCATGGCTATTTCTTTGCAAATGCTATTGTTATTTGCTGACTGTAAAAGAGGTGAATGTAAAGGAGAAAATATTTTCAAATACATCTTGACAGTATGTACAGAAACCAATGGAAAACTTGGATAGCTTTAGTTGAAAGCTAAATATTTGAACTAGATAGCTTGATTGGAAAATTCTGAAAAACAACAACTGATGCTTGAGTAACCCAGGAATGGTTATGGTTTTTGCTCACATTTTCTGAAACTTATTTTCAGAAAACAGCAAATGTCACATCACCTCTTTGAGATGGTACATCCAGTCAATTCATTTCATTTTGCTGAGTTCAGCAAAACAGCTGATGGGACCCCAAGAAATCCTGAGAAGACTTACATTAGAACAAAGCAGAGGTTTCACCAGAATGAAATGGCTCAATGAAGTAGCCTTCCCTGACCTGGCAGCTTCTTAAATGTTCTGACATCGTCATTAGATGGCAGAGTGCCGTAGGGCACCAGGCTCAATGAGGCTGATGTAAAGGTTGATGATGGGTTGTAACGGGTAAGTGGAAGGAAGCTGTGTCTAGGCAGAACTAAAAACAAGAACTGCATTTTGCCCCTCAGTGGGGTAACCTTTTTGCCCCATGTCATAATGTGTATGATAAACTAATACATTCATCTATCTTTGGAATTGGAAATAGGCACTTTTGGGGCCCTCCAGATATTTTGGCCTTTGGTTATCATCACCCTTTGCTGTTGGATATGCTTGCTAGGTTTGTTTGAACTGTAGGCCAAGATATATGGGGGTGGGGGGGTCAAAATGCCTATTTCTTATTCTGCTTTTAGTTTTTTCCTCCTCACCCCCACTCAGCCTGGGTTGTCTGCCTTTTAAGTACCACTTACTCATTGTCTTTGATTAGAAGCTCCAACAACATGTTCATTTTCAAAACCTCTCCCATAGGGTGCAAAAAACGGAAGTTGGTGTCCTGATAAAATGAGCTGGAGACAAACTTAGTTCAAACGGCAGCATTTTGATAATGGAAATGAATAACTATGAATATTGCTCCATGGATGGTCTGGAACATTTTTGAGGGCGGTTACAGACTTGCAGCATCCCTTAGACTGCAGCTTCTTGGAGGAATCATGTTACCAATGAAAGGGGTAGCACTCTACAGTGGTACCTTGACTCACGAACTTAATCTGTTCCAGGACTCTTGTCATGACCCAAATTGGTTGTGAGCCAAGTCAAATTTCCCCATAAGGTTCAATGTAAATAAGGTTAATCCATTCTGTAACCATTTTTTCAATCAGAAAAATGTGAAGCAAAGTGGCAAAGAACAACAAAGATCGCGGCCATCTCCCTCTCCCCACTCCAAGCTCAAGGGTGGCCATCTCCCCACCCCCCACCCCCAGCACGACCGAGATCACACATCTCATCCCTGTATGCACCCGTCATCCCGGCGCGCTGGGGAGGGAGAGACGGCATCATCGTGGGCACACTGGGGGAGAGAGAGAGACGGGCACGAATGGGGCGTGCTGGGGGAGGGAGAGACAGGCATGATCTTGGCCATCTCCACCCCCCCCCCGCCCCCAGCACGATCGCAGCAATCTCCCCACTCGGGGTGGGGAGATGGACGTGATCATGCCGGTTGTGGGGGGGATGGCCGAGATTATCCCGTCTTTTCTGCAGGAGCGCACCCATGATCATGCACGTCTTCCCTGCACAAACACAACTGTGATCGTGGCCATCTCCCCACTTGGGGGGGGGGGATGGCTGCAATCTTGGTTGCTTCCCAATTTGCGACCCACGTCAAAATTTTCATGAAATTTTTGTTCGTGACCCAATTTGGTCATGAACCAAAGCATTCGTGAGCCAAGGTACCACTGTATTCCTGAAATGTGCAGTCTGCCATGTCTGATTTCCTTCTGCCTCTGGGAATGTTATGCTTCGTAAAGGAGGAGTTGTGAAGCCTTCTGGGAAGGAGGTGGCCACGATTGAAAACATGGCTAAGAAGACCTTGAAACAAGGAACTCGAGTTATTATGTTCCCTTAACTTTCTTCCTCCTCATCTACCCAAATTCTCATCAGGGTGGTGTTGCCTTGGCAGCTCCTTCTTGGGTTGGTCCTGCAAAGAATTCCTCCCCCATTTTCCAGATGCTAGGACTCCTTTGTTGGCATAAAAAATGCCTGTATGCAGTTTCTGTGTGAGAAGCTGTTTGCAAGGCTTGTCTTATCACACTAAATGAGCATGCAATGCACAAGATGAAAACTTATTAGTGCAGTTGCTGTTCATTGCTCATCTCAGAAGTTGCTTAGGTGTATTATTCCTGTAGCTTAAATCTGATGTGTCATGCAACAAGAGAGCTGTAGAATTTAGAAAATGGGAATATGGGAAAGGAAGAGTACATGCCAAGAATAGATTAACTCTCATTAAGGGGGGATATTTTTTCTAATCAATATGTATGTTTCTTGAATAGCTTTCTGAGAAAAATAAGAAATAGTTAACATATTCATGGTTTATTAGCCTTTTTGCAATGTACTAAAAAACAGTAAGAATGCAATTCAACCTGAGTTCAAGCTTTTTTAAATACTTTTGCTATCTCCTATCTGCCGATCTGCTCAAATTGCACCATTTAAAAACAGGAGAGCATTTAAAAGTGCTCAACGTAGGGTGGATTGTTCGTTAATGCCTTGGTATAAATACATTCAAATATTGAAATCCATTTTAATCAGTCCGCTTACTTTTTCTTCTTTTCCTTGCAAAGAGAACTGCTAGCTGTTGCTAGGTAACACCTAATTGTGATATTAACTGCCAGCAGCTGTCAGGAGGAACGGTAAATTCTTTTATCTTGTTAACAAAATTTACTAAAGCAATGGCAATACATAAATATTCCATCTTTAATTTGAAAATTATAATGCTGCAGTTTAGGGTGGCTATGTTAGCCATTTGTTTTAGAACTTTTGCCTAAGAAACTTTACCTATTCTACTTCTAGCTAGTTCTTGGCTTAAATGCTGGCAAATTGTTTGTGTTGAAGGCTGTCTTCTGATTATGGAATGGTGATGTGTAAATACAGACAGTCTCATTGATAAATACAGTTAGCATTCAGCAAGTCTCATTCATGATAGTCACTACATGGCCTTTTCTCTCAATTTCTTGGCCAGTTCAACAGGGGTTGAGGCAGGGTTGCTCTGTGCCGGAAGAGGCAACTGCTCTTGTCCAGGATTCAGTGAGCTGCTTACGCACCCAGAAAACTGCATGCAAGGTGTGTACATACAAGTGTGTGGTTTCCCTTGTAGGCTGCAGCCCCTTGTGTAAGGATTCCATTTGAGGAGCAAAACTGACAGGTTTTCCCAGTTCAGCTCTCCAGATTCTATTCTGTTGTCCTCATGCTGGAATCTGTTCAATCTGATGCAAGTCATGTCAGCATGCATATTTCTGTTTTTCAAATGGGTCACTATTTATGCAAGCTTGTTTTAAAAATTGCACAGGAAATTTGAACAAATTGTGCTGCCCATTATTTGCATAGCTGTTTTACAAATTGTGGCACCCAATATTTACATGAATAATAATAATTTTTAAAAGAGGCATTCATGGAGCCAACCTGACTTGACTTGGCTGCTGCATCACAAGGACCTACCTTGTTGCTAAAGCAAAAGAACCCCCACCAGATGTATAATCAAGTTAACTCAATGAATAATATTTGTCAAACCAATACATTACTGAAAGAAATAAGATATTGTACACATGGTATTGGGATGGAGGTGGCACAGTGGTTTAAACTGCTGTGCTGCTGGGCTGGTTGATCGAAAGGTCGCCGGTTTGAATCTGCACAACGGGGTGAGTTCCCATTGCTCCCTCCCAGCTCCTGCCAACCTTGCAGTTCAAAAGCATGCAAATGCAAGTAGATAAAAAGGTACCACTTTGGTGGGAAAGTAACAATGTTTCATGCACTTCGATGTTTAGTCATTCCGACCACATGACCACGGAGACTGTCTGCAGACAAACGCTGGCTCCCTTGGCTAGGAAACGGAGATGAGCACCGCCCCATAGAGTCAGGCATGACTGGACTTAATGTCAAGGGGAAACCTTTACCTTTACCTTTACCTTTACACATGGTATTGGTGGGAAAAACCAAAAAACCATGATTCAGTTTGCACAGATAATGGGAGCTTAAATATAATGCCTGAAATTAATAATTAAAAATGATTCTGTTTGTTCTGCAAAACCCAGTAGTGTCCCATTGCCAAACTAGAAACATACAGTATATCACAGAAGTGAGTACACCCCTCACATTTTGTAAATATTTTATTATATCTTTTCATGTGACAACCCTGAAGAAATGGCACTTTGCTACAATGTAAAGTAGTGAGTATACAGCTTGTATACTCGCATAAATTTGCTGTCCCCTCAAAGTAACACACAGCCATTAATGTCTAAACCACTGGCAACAAAAGTGAGTACACCCCTAAATGAAACTGTCCAAATTGGGCATTAGCCATTTTCCCTCCCCGGTGTCATGTGACTTGTTAGTGTTAAAAGGTGTCAGGTCTGAATGGGGAACAGGTGTGTTAAATTTGGTGTTATCACTCTCACTCATACTGGTCACTGGAAGTTCAACATGGCACCTCATGGCAAAGAACTCTCTGAGGATGTGAAAAAAAGAATTGTTGCTCTACAGAATAACAACAACAACAACATAACAAGAATTGTTGCTCTACCATACGCCGCACACTGCATCAAATTGGTCTGCAGGTCTGTCGTCCCAAAAGGAAGCCTCTTCTAAAGATGATGCACAAGAAAGCTCGTAAACAGTTTGCTGAAGACAAACAAACTAAGAACATGGATTAGTGGAACCATGTCCTGTGGTCTGATGAGACCAAGGTAAACTTAATTGGTTCAGATGGTGTCAAGCGTGTGTAGCGACAACCTGGTGAGGAGTACAATTTATTTATTTATTTATTTAGACATTTCTATGCCGCCCCATTTGCTGAAGCCTTGGGGCGGCTCACAACATGAAGTAAAATACAAAAATAACAATATAAAAATAACAATATAAAATAAATAACAATATAAAATAAGTCCCCCTGGCCAGATAAAATAAGCAAATACTGTTAACAATTAAAATGACGCTTAAATAAAAAGGTCTTCACCTGGCGCCAAAAAACAAATAACAACGGCGCCAGGCGGACCTCTCTGGGGAGCACATTCCATAGATTGGGCGCCACCACAGAGAAAGCCCTCCTCCGAGTACCTACCTTCCTAATTTCTTTCACGGAGGGTTCCCGGAGAAGGGCCTCTCCCGCAGATCTCAAGGGGCGGTCGGGCATATATGGATGTAAGCGCTCCTTCAGGTAACCAGGACCCAAGCCGTTTAGGGCTTTATAGGTCATCACCAACACCTTGAATTGGGCCCGGACTTCAATGGGAAGCCAGTGAAGCTGATGGAGGATTGGAGTCATGTGAACATAACGCCCCGTCCCCGTCAGCAGCCTGGCAGCTCTACTTTGAACAATGACAAGTGTGTCTTCCCTACAGTCAAGCATGGTGGTGGGAGTGTCATGGTCTGGGGCTGCATGAGTGCTGCTGGCACTGGGGAGCTACAGTTCATTGAGGGAACCATGAATGCCATCATGTACTGTGACATACTGAAGCAGAGCATGATCCCCTCCCTTTGGAGACTGGGCCGCAGGGCAGTATTCCAACATGATAACGACCCCAAACACACCTCCAAGACAGCCACTGCCTTGCTAAAGAAGCTGAGGGTAAAGGTGATGTACTGGCCAAGCATGTCTCCAGACCTACCCTATTGAGCATCTGCGGGGCATCCTGAAACGGAAGGTGGAGGAGCGCAAGGTCTCTAACATCCACCAGCTCCGTGATGTTGTCATGGAGGAGTGGAAGCGGACACCAGTGGCAACCTGTGAAGCTCTGGTGAACTCCATGCCCAAGAGGGTTAAGGCAGTGCTGGAAAATAATGGCGGCCACACAAAATATTGACACTTTGGGCCCAATTTGGACAGTTTCACTTAGGGGTGTACTCACTTTTGTTGCCAGTGGTTTAGACATTAATGGCTGTGTGTTGAGTTATTTTGAGGGGACAGCGAATTTGCACTGTTATACAAGCTGTATACTCACTACTTTACATTGTAACAAAGTGTCATTTCTTCAAGGTTGTCACATGAAAAGATATAATAAAATATTTACAAAATGTGAGGAGTACTCACTTCTGTGATATATTGTAGAAACGGAGTGAGTCAGAAGGGGTCTCGTGAGCCATCTAGTCTGAACCCTGGCTCCACTCATGATATGCCTACCATGTGCATGTCTAGCCTATCCTTGAAACCAGTTCTATAACTGACAATGACAAGTTCTTTGAGAAGAGAATACGATGAACTAATGAGAAAGCAGGGAGAGGATAAAACTAAAATGATATTTGTTAAGAGAATATGGTGCTCCCTGGGCTAGGTATTGGACTTGTGACTTAAATAAGATATTAGAAAATGCATACATTCAGGTATGCAAATATAAAGATATGGATTCTAACTTGCACGTTTTGTGCAAACCACACTATGCATACACAGTTCTTGACTCTCGATGTGCATAGCTATTTTGTGCAAGTGTATGGAACTCTCCTCACCCCCCAGAAATGGTCCATTTCTGATTGCTGGATTGGAAATGCTGTGGAAGACCACCAGGCTCAAACAAAACAGATTTTCCTGTTCATACATCCCTACCTGACATACTGCTTCAGAGATTCTTCCAGCACCTAGCTGCAGATTTTGAGTGCAGTGGCTGGCTGGCTCATGTATGTCCATTTCTTTGGGCCTCTGTCAACGTGTGGGAGACTTCATGGGCAAATGTAGCACTTCATAGTATTTTAGTAATAGGGATTTCTCAGAGTACATGTGCAATGATTTTTCCCATTTTGTGAAACATTGATACATGTTTGATACTGTTCCAACGCAGTGAGTCCTGAGGGCAGGGATACATGGTTCATTTTCAGCTCCTTATGCATCCCTTCCCAACCAACAGGATCCCAACCACTTTTCCTCTCAGAGGAAAAAACAGCAATTTCAAAGGCAAATGCTGGCAGATGGGAGAAGCTTTTACCTTGATTCTCCCCCTCCTGCAATCCAGCAATCCCTAGATCTGAGCAGGCCGAGAGGTGTGTGTGTACATATATATGGGGAGTAGGGAGAGAATGAATGAGTGTGTGTGTGCACATTTTCCAGCCGACAAGTTGTGCTCCCCATGCCTAGGGTTAAATTGTCACATACCCCAACCTCTATCTTTATTATTAATAAATCAGGCTTGCATTCTGCAGGCATAAAAGCATATTCCAAGGTGTTATAAGTAGCATCTCCTCTCCCAAACCGCAAGATGATTGAGGAATGTGAATAGACCACAGGATTCCTATGGGCAAACATTCTGTCCAATTTTTTGTTTGCCTGGATCTATGCTAGGGTGTATGCCCTTCAAATATGAAATTGAATTCAGAGAGAGAGAGAGAGAGAGAGGGAGGGAGGGAGGGAGGGAGAATAATCTAGACCTTTTACAAAACTTTAAGAATGTAAGAATTTGAATGGCAAAAGTAGTATCTGCAACTAAGCCTCTTCCTTCCAATTCATCAACATTAACTTATTCCAAAATGCAATGATTTTGTAGTCAGGCTGTCAAAATTGGTTCTTATTTGGCTGATCGCAAATGCCCTAGTCTAGCAAGTTTCATCCAGACATGGAAAGTGCTTTTCTCTGATGGAATCACCACATTACACACCTGGGATATGTGTACAGGATGTCCTTCGCTGAATCAGGTCTTTGCCATCCTCATACCAGTCAGCAGTTCCAGCTCTGACAGCACCAGTTACTATTTTGGACATGTAGGGAGATTAATTTCTAGTGAACCTCTTTCCCTCTGCTGTTACTCTTGCAGGTGAACACAGCCAACATAGTTGATGGCACCAACTGTCTTTTGTACAGCAGTGCAGTCTTACTGCATTACTACATATGGGGAATGGTATCAGGGCCAGAAAAGTGCTTGACTAGAAGGTGTTCCTTCCAGTCTCTCATGAGTCTAGAACCTGGAGTCATCCAGTGAAGTTGATTGGGGAGCAGTTCTGGACAGGCAAAAGAAGGATGTACTTCTTCATACAGCACAAGGTTGATTTACAAAAATTGCTGCCAGGTTTGCAAAAGATGCTAAGACACATAAATTGAGAATTCTGGCAGGTTGCTAATGAGCAATGTATACCTGTTTGGCTCCCTTGGTTTGTATGTATTATTTCATTTTTGCACCACCCAATAGCGAAATCCTCTCTTTGGTGCCAGTAGGTGTGTAAGGCTAAAGTAATGACAAATTTACCAAGGCGGAAGTTAGCTTTGCTGAACCTGGACAGGCTTGTCACTCTTTTAGCAAGATCTGGACATATTACTAAGGTTTCTAGCTCTGCCAAGTTTCTGGCTACTTATCTGTTCCTGAGAAGGCAGAGAAGAATTGTAAGCAACTGTGTCTGTGTTTTACGTGAATTAGGCACTAGGTGAGATAGGATGCATCAGACTACATAAGCCTTTGCTTTGATTTAGCAGGGCTTTTCTTACATTCTTATTTATGATTGAGACACATGTATACTTCCTGTGTTGATATATTTAGGAAGGTACCATCAAGATCCAAATGGTTCATTTGCTAGACTTGCCCAATGATATCTTGTGACTCTTTTCTTCTGTGTTGCTTTGGAGGCTGTCTCTATGTGCAGGGAAATCAAAAACTCTAGGTTAAGAGGGGTAGGGTCCAACCCTCTTGGGATAGGGTTGGCTGCTCTTTTCTTTCCTCCTTGCCCACTGACGAGATAAATGCCTGTTAAGCATTTCTAGTACAGTATTTACTTTTATCATTTCCCTGAATGCCCCTATGTCCACTATTCCACCCGCTTAACTCACAAAGAGTGCTAATGTTTTTGCCAGAGTGGATGTGCTTCTAGATGCCTTTAGAGAGAAAAATTCAAACAAATATGAGTAATAATAGTTTAATCTTATGATTTCAACTTTCTCTGAAAGATAGTATGCTGGCTTTGGGCTTGAGTCAATCAAAAGCATTACCTACCATGTAGCAAATCTAAGCTTCACCTCTTATCTTGCATAAAATTCTATGTTTGTCCCTCTTACATTGCATAAAATTTTAGAGCAACTCCATGAATACTGTCACTAAGATCACATCGTCAATTTTCTTTCTTTAGTGCTCTGTTTGAATGTTTTAGTCTCCATAGGTAAATATACATTTGACCGAGCATAATAGCTGAAATTAAGTCCAATAGAAAGAGCAATAGCAAAGGCTTGTATAAATGGAGGCTTATGTACAAGAGACCTCTGTTCTCTCAATATTAACTTCGACTGTCACTTGAATGTTGCAAGATCCTCCAATTACTGTCTGTGTGTCTTTTAAAAAGCTTCTTTGTGTAAATACCATGTTTCCTGAAAATAAGACTGGGTCTTATATTAATTTTTGCGCCAAAAGACGCATTAAGGCTTATTTTCAGGTGATGTCTTATTTTTTCATGTACAATCTACATTTATTCATGTGCAGAAATCTACATTTATTCAAATACAATCATGTCATCTTCTTCTGGAACAGTGTCATAACTCTCCAAATCCCAAATTGTATTTCAGCGGACGTACTAAATGTGTCTGTCTGGCTGACAGTCGTAACTGGGGCTTATTTTTGGGGTAGGGCTTATATTATGAACATTCTGAAAAATCACGCTAGGACTTATTTTCCGGTTAGGTCTTATTTTCAGGGAAACAGGGTAGTTCTATTCAAGTCCCACTTTTTTTTTTACACTACATTGGATCTCTCCCCCTCCCTCCAATTTCATTTAGGAAAAAAATATTTCCTGTTGTTTTTTCTTGCCTTTGGGGTTTTGTGAGCCTGTAGACTGAGTAGAAGTCAGAACATGAATAAACCTTCTGTCCTGTGTATTACAGGATAGCACTGAGCCATTGCTTGCACTCACTGTCCCCAGCTTCCACCTGTTTAATAGGTTGCTGGACAGCAGCTTTTTTCATTAATTCTTTGACCTTTCCTCATAATATGTTGCATCTTTATCTTTTTAAGATATGTGCAGTTTACCCTCTCTATTCAGGCTAGGAATACCAATTTGTTTAAATGCCAGAACAAAATAACCTTAATTGTGCTAACAAACAAAAAAGTACTAGTCAAACCAGTGTTCTACCTATCTGGTTTTTCCTCAGACTTAATATTGTTTGCCTTGATAATACTGTCAGCACTAAATTCCTTGTCTGTTTGTCCATGACTCATTGTTATAGAGCTGATCTTGCCAAAAGTTGTGTTTCCAAGCAGCTGTCATGATGACTGAGTTTGCACAACAAAATGGTCCATCATGGGTGACAAGCTGATTCCAGCAATGTGGCACACTTAATAACCATCCTCACATGGGTTATTCTAGAGGTTATTATATCCATAATGGATTGTCATATTGTCCGGACATGGGAGACAGACCCCACTGTGGGTACTGCCAATTCACTAGCAAGCTGGTTGACAGCAAATGATCTCTCCCTGCTCTTGCTAAGTTTTCTGGACTTCTGCCAATTCAAGCTGCCCCCAAGTGCCCAAGTATTGGATGACTGGCAGTAGCTCGGTGCCTCCCACCATGATAACAGGCCATTCTTGGTTCACTGCAGCATCTTTTCCTTTTACCCTTTCCTCTCCCTGCAAAAACTGGGTCGTTAATTGCAGAGGGGAGGGCAGACGAGTCAGTCCTGCTGCAATGCCCC
This sequence comes from Varanus komodoensis, assembly GCF_004798865.1. Lineage (NCBI taxonomy): Eukaryota > Metazoa > Chordata > Lepidosauria > Squamata > Varanidae > Varanus > Varanus komodoensis. The sequence goes on along the minus strand of NW_025335761.1, from coordinate 43,971,023 downwards.
CTGGATTGCCCACAGGAAGACCAAAGGGGAAGGAACAAGGAGAGAATACATAGACCACCATGAGCTTGATCATCTGTGGGTGTACTGTTGGTTGTTTGCAGGGCAGCTGGTTTACTGCAGTTTATTGCCAGGGTGGGTTGGCATATGTGACCTAACTTCCTGACAAAATCTCCAGCTAGGAACTTGAGTGTTCACAATGAAAGGCCAATCACAGTGGGCAAGTTTGCATGAGTTGACAATCCACTCTGCAGATAAGTCACATACTGTGAATTGTTCATAGAACAGCAACTCTCTTTTGGCAAATTGTTTATCTAGGCAGTGTTCAGTGCTTGGTGTCTGTTGTTGATTGGCAGTGTTATATCTGCAGTAAGGCAGTGATGCTTTGTAGAGTAATAAGTAATCAAGGCTCTGGCTGGAGAAACTTACAATCTAAATTTCAATATATGGGAGGAAATGGAGCAAGTCCAAGAAGATGGAGGTGAAAGTAAACAGTAGGGAGTATATATTCTGTTACATCATTTTCAGGAGATGTATGACAAAGGCTTCAGAGAAAATACAGAATGCAAAGACAACATTGAAAAAAGAGAGAAATGTAGCACTATGGAAATGTTCTGGCCAACAGTTCTAGATGTCAAGATCAGCAAGGGAATAAGAACATAAAAAGAACTGTTGGATCAGACCAAGGGCCTATGGAACACAGTTGCTACAGGGTAAGCAGATGTCTTTGGGAAGCTCATCAAGGAGCAGAATACCACCCTCATGCTCATGTTTCCCAGCAGATTGTATTCAGAGACAGGTGTTTGAGAGCACAGTGGAGAAGGAGGCTATGGTCCAACAGAAGCAAGTCCCCACTTGCTTCAAGTATGTGCCAAGCCACATGGGGACTTGGAGTATAATCTACACTGCACAGTCTCTACATTCAGTTGGCTCTTCATGTAGCCGTTGGTATCAAAGTCTGCTAAACAGTGTGGTTTTATTCTGTCAGTACCGTTTGGTGGGCAGGGATATTTGCATTCTATTTTCATCTGTTTCCTCCTAATTTGTATTTTAATAAACTGGACAATAGATACTCCTCCTGAAATATTAATAGATATCATTTGGCATCAGAATGTGGATGCAAGTAGTATTTTCATACTGAGTGCAATATCTCTCTCTCTCTCTCTCTCTCTCTCTCTCTCTCTGGAGTCGCTTTGGTGCAGGTGGGTCCCACCTGCCATTTGGAGAAGAAGCTACTGCTCTTTAATGTACCTGCTGTTACTATAATTACAACCTGTGTAGTGGTGTGAAGGCTGAACTGAATCATCAGTCTAAAGGTGGTGTAAATTGGTGGCAATGAGATGACCATTCTATAAGATGATGATGAGCATTTGTGCTTCCATATACTTTCTAGGCTACAATTTATTCTGGCTGTTAATATAGAACTCAGCAATAATGTGGCAGATCATAAACCTTTCTGGATTAAACTTTTAGAGTCCTCATGTCAGCAAAGCCAAGAAAATAACTGGTCGGGTTTACATTTGTCTATAGGATCAAATGTCTTTCCTTACTTGATGGAATACAAAATAGTGTTTAGCAAGTCTGAAATTAAGCTGTACTTCCTTGGATATCAAAAGATATCCAAGTTATCTTAGTTATCCTAGTTATCCTAGGATATCCTATATCCTAGTTACAGTGATATTATTGACATTGGGTGAAGCCCACATAGTTTGGCCCTAAATCTAGTGACACTGTGTGATGAAATGGCTTTGGCATACAACAAAGATTGATATAACTTTTAAAAGACTGTCTTTTTCTAATTCTCTTGCTTATTTCGTATGGTTGTCCAGAGATCTTTGTGTATCGAATTAGACAGTTCACTCAGTGCTACACACATTGAAGAAATGATATTTTCTTTCAGAGTCTACAATCCAGATGCACAATTGAGGTTTACATTGTTTCCCTACATCCAAAAAGGCATTAGGAGTGGACATTGGCAGTGTCTCATTTAGGGCTGATAATGGTCAGATGTTAGAAATACCCTGGTAGATAAGAAAAAGGGAACTAGGCATCCTGTTCTTGGTCCTTGGGTAGCATCTATATTCACGTAAGCGTTCTCTGGCTGAATACATAAAGCATTCTCTGGCTGAACTGAGAGTAGCATACCTAAGTACAAACCACTTCAGTTCTGATATGAAGTGCAAAATCTAAAGTGTGTGAAGGTCTTAGAAGTAGTGAATAGGTTTCTGCAAGCAGTTTAAATTGACACATCATAAGCTGAATCTTCAGCAACATCAGATGTTGGAACAGTAAGTACAAGGAAGAAGCAAGGCCTGTCCTTATCTCTGCACGTGGACTGAATGCAGGGAAAGGGTCATGTTATTGGGCCTTGCCTTCAATGTCCATACACCCACTGGTCCCCCAACCTTTGTTGGGCTGAAGGAGAGAATGGGTTTTTTGTACATGGGAACACACTTCCCTCTAAACAGATCTTGATTTTATAGTTATAAGAAAAGTGATGGGAATCAAGTTAATATTAAACTTGAAATAGTGACTTCCTTGGAGTTACTCTCATGTTGTATGATGATCCTTCATGAGAAATTCAGTATGGTATTCTACAGTCCATAGAGATAGGTTTCTGTGTTACCTGTTATGCCCTTCACCCCATTATGTAATTTTAACACTTAAACTGAATTGAAGGTGCCTCATGTTCTGATTGGAACATAATGCGTACAGCTGTTCTGACTCATTCACAACCACTGTGCGTCTCTTTTGCTGGTACAAGAAATGCATTGATCTGGATTATAGAAAGCCATTACTGGAATAGTTTGTGTTCAAACCATCCAGAGAGCTTCAGTGATTGAACAATATAGAAGTTAAAGTCTGTAGAAACATGGACTGCCCTAGAGTTTAACTGTGAATTCTATTACATAAGTAAATGTACTGCAATGTGTTGTGCAGGGGGCTTTCTTTGAAGCAATCTGGGAACTTCATTACTAAAAAAAATACCATGGCAAGAGTACTGAATGGAATCAGGCTGAATGCCAATCATTGTATTATCTTTATTGGCTTCTGGTGCTTTTCAGGTCTCAATTATATATACTGGTTTTAACCTGAAAGCTCTCACAGCTTAGGGACACAATAGGTCTGACAAATGTCCTTGCCTTCAAAATGCTCTAGAAATGCTGATTCTTACCATCCACTACCAAGTTTAAAGGGAGTCTTAGAAGAGTGAGTGGCCCTCGGTGAGCTCATGCCATGATGCTAACAATAGTACACTGATTTTTGTTGTTGCTATCTGCCATCAAGTTGCTTCGAACTTACAATGACCCTATGAATGAAAGCTCTCCAGACTCTCCTATCCATGACAGCCCTGCCTCAGCTCTTGTAAATTCAAAGTAGTGGCTTTCTTTAAGTAATCAATCCATCTCATATTTGGCTTTCCCATTCATCTGTCTTCAAATCCCTAGCATGATGGTCTTCACCTTCTTGTGGTATGCCAAAAATATTACAGCCTTAGTTTGGCATTTTTGCTTGTAGGAAAAGCTCTGACTTGATTTGATCTAGGACCCACTTGTCTGGCTACTTGTCTACTACATTGAGGGAGCTCAAAACTGCCATTTAAATTTTCTCCAATGGAGCAATATTTCTTATAGGAAACAACTAAAATGTACTTGATGCAGCACCCATGATAACATTTCAGAATGAAACAAATGACCACTGGTAGCACATCCAGTTTATAAATTCAATAGAGTTAAACATTAAAAAATTATAATTTTTAAATGTAAACAGAGACAGATTTTAAAATGGTTATTGATCAACTGAAACATGATATCAATGTAAAGGGTGAGATGAAACAAGCCCAATGTTTATTAATGAGGCATGACTGACGGTTGAATACAAGTGCTGATTGTTAATCCATATTCCCTCACTGAGGTTTGTCTTGTTCCTATATGATTCTGGCTGAGTTTGTAAGTGACACTATAGCATACTCTTTATTTGTGACTGAAGCTGGTGTTTTATATTGAAACATCTCAAATTTTAAAGTGTGTGTGTGTGTGAATTTTAATTAATTTCAGTTCTTTTGAAAAAAAAATAACATTTATAAACTGGACATGCTAGTGGGGGTCATTTCTTTTGTTTTAGAGGAATGTAAGAAATGAAAATGCCCAGGCTGGTGCACAAACTCTGTTACACTTAAGCTCTCAGTTTGGCTTTCTAGAGCCCCCCAGAGGGCCATGTCCACTTTGCTGGCCTCACTATTTCCCACAACCACCCAACATTTGGTACTTTCCTGGGTTTTGTATGCTTGCCTCTCCTCCTGTACCCCATTTTAAAAGCTTGGCATGCATCTCTCAATACTTAGTTATTGGCAAAAAGAAATTTAGAAAATGTTCTTCATGTTCCAATAGAAAAATGTTGTACAACGGGTAGGGGGCATGCTTGGAGTTGTAGGACTTGTTGCTGTCTAAACATTAGTATTATTGGACTAGAAGAAACCCAAGGCAGCTTACATAGTTCTGTTCCACTCCATTTTTATCCTCACAACAACAACAACCCTGTTAGGTATATTAGGGAGAGAGTGACTGACCCAAAGTCACCCAGTGACTTTGATGGCTGAGTGGGGAGTCTAACCTGGATCCTCCCACCTTCCCAGTCCAAAACCCTAACCCCCATTCCACACTGGCTGTATTGATTTACTGAATAAATAGGCGGATGCCCCACAGACCCCAGGGGGTTCTTGAACAAGTGACTTGCCAGCTCTTCTACCCATGTTGAGAACAGAGGGTAAAGGCTTCAGTCAGGGATGTTACGGGTTCCCTCTGCTGCAAAGGTTGTCAGTAGACCATAAGGTGACCACCACTGCCCCTTCCTGAGAGACAAGAGAAGCAGGTGAAACTGCTTCAGTAAAGCAACAGTTTCAGTTCTCACAGCAAGGATAGCCCTCACCTAAGCAATCTAATTGAGGGAAAGTTCTTCAAGGTAATTAACCCTGGTGTTCTTCCAGACAAGCTAAAAGCTATAATTCTAGAAACTATCCCAGCTCTTGGACATTGTGAAAGTTCACTGCAGTACTTGTTGAACTTTAATAACTTCCTTGCCAGTCATCCAGTAGGGACCATCCAATATCCTTTGCCCTTTATTAAATGCATAAGGGTAGACATTGTCTTGAGTGCTGGGGACAGGGGGTTTGCCAATATATTATGATTGTTAAACAATTGCTTTTAATGAAGAAAGTACACCCTATTTTTCAGGAGTAAACTGTTAGATTATGAACACAATATAAGAGATACTGGAGTTTAGGAAGATGGATGTATAAATATGATGACTTGCAAATCAATAAATGTAAATTTTGTTTACACTTTTTTAATTATCTCTAGCACATCAGGTCCACCGATTTGGCCAGGAAGCACCTTTTTCAAGAGAAATGGAGCTCTTCTACAAGGTAGGTCATAGATTTCATTTTTTTCCTCTGCATCTTTTGCATACATTAATGTTCTTGACAATTACCATAATTTTCACAAGCTTTCCAGGAGGAAAAAAACCTCTGATGGGCGTCTCTCCCTCTCTCTCTCTCTCCCTCTCTCTCTCTCTCTCTCTCTGCTGTTCCCTTTACCTAAGTTTGTGTATAACGTACTCATGAGGTAATATATGCAGTGAATGTGACTCTCATCCTCTAGCCTGCCCCCCACCCCCAGTAGACATATTATTGATTTTATTTCCTTCCATTTATAGCAAAGTCGACAGAGTTTATTCAGGACAACACGTTCCGGTAACATTCAGTTTGCATTGATGAAGAAAATTGTTTTGCTCCTTCTTGTGCCAGTATGAGGATATCTCTTGTGGCAATAATGTACAGCAGGACAAAATGAGGTGGTTGCTTTAAGGACATACTGAGACTCACCTTTTTTTTTCTTTTGAAATTTGGTTATATTCTGACTCTGTCTCCCAATTCCATATTGGAGAGAATGATTCAGTGGTTAAGAAATAAATGCCTTCCAAGGCTGCTGGTTCTTTGTATTTCTATGGGATTTCTTTGTATGCTTAGCATAATTTTAACTAGTTATTATGCAGTTGTAACTTGGAAATTGGATATGATGTCACTGGAAGAATGTTCATGCTTTTTTTCCTTCTGCATGTGTCAGATTCTGAATCTTAACTGTAATCCAATCTGGATGTTGTTCATCTTCCTTGGATATAGTTATTAGTTGAGACTCCAGATGTTATTGTGTGAAAATTGAATTCACAAATCAAGAGATATGCCTATCTTTCCTCTAATTCATGGGAAGCAATTCTTAAAACAAGTATCTGAAATCTGTCAGCCACCATCTCAGCTGTCTTAAATGTTCAGAAAGAACAGTGAGACTATCTTTCTAAATTTGTGCATGTAATTTTGTGTTTTTCATAGGCTGTATTTATTGTTTATGTAGAACTCCCTGTAACAATTATTCCTACATAGGCCACCAATGCCCAGTTATGATGGCAGATCCAGAGATTACCCTTTGAGCATTGAACATAGTTGGAATATGCTGATGTACGGAGAGATCTGTGAAATTAGTTCACTATTTTATTTTAAATTGTTTATAACATTCTTCCTTCAAAGATCAAGCTAATACAATTAGTAAAATAAACCAAAGCAATTAAACATGCATACACACAATCAGAATAATGAAACAGCAGTGCAGTTCCAAAACCAAGCTGCAGTATCTTGTCAGTATGCATCCAGTCTCACTACATTTAAATCCTGTGCTGCAGTTGGTGTCTGGGAAATTGCTTCAGTATTTTCCCTTTTCTGGTTCATAGAGTGGCCTGCTCGGAAGGTGCATGCAGATTTCTGGAGGGCATATACCTTGCAGTCATGGTCAGATTGCTTTGAAAAGCTAATCTTCTGTTTGCTCTGTCCCTCCCTACTGTAATGAATTCAGACCAGTGCTTCTAACCTCTTAATCTACTGTGTTAGGAGATCATGGGTGGGGGAGTAGAATTTGGATGCTTAATGAAATAAATAGGTTTGAGCAGCTAAGTGAAAATTGGGTAGCTGGTACAAAATTCAAGAAACCGTCTTAAAATCACTTTAATCCATCTACACCAAACCTTTTCTAGTTGGACTAAAGTATTCAAAGAAGACTGAACAAGCAATTGCGAATTCCACTGCCATGGAGTTGCATATATAAGAACAGTTGCCTATACCAACATTCTTGCTTTGGTGCAATAAACAAGAAGGCAAAGAAGCCTAGAACTTGTTTTCGGTTAATCTTCTAGATAATCTTACTTGATCTCTGTGGTTCCATACAATTTAAGGCAAAAAGAGGTCCATGGTAGTGACTGGTTATTAGGAAGGAAGGAAGGAAGGAAGGAAGGAAGGAAGGAAGGAAGGAAGGAAGGAAGGATAGTTCTTATTCATTCTATAGTAGGAAGTGCCTTTACCTTTGTTTTTAGGTAGGCAGCCATCTCTCAGAGTACTTTCCCAGTGAATATGGTACATCAATATTTTCTAGCAATTAGCCAGAATTGCAGAGGCATGGTAATGAATAATAAAACTAGAAGAAAAGAACTGATAAAACAAGAACATGTAGAAGGTGTTTACTGTCTTACAAACCGACTTACTTAGAATGTTTTATTGATATTTGATCTTCTGTTGCAGTGCTGATACAACATTGTGCACTCTAATGCCTACAAAATGGCAAGATTGCAAGTTTATGGTTTTATATCTCTAGATATCGATCAAGGTTAATTATTTGCTGAGCGTTAAATGACCACATGACATCATCAGCACCATTGTAGAGTTACTATTTAAATGCAAGGATACCCTATATGTTGACCAAGAGTGATACTTGCAGAGAAAAATGTTGGGTACTATCTTAAACCTTTGGTAGAGTTGTGTTGATGGGTTGCTACTTAAAGAGATGTTACCCAAGTCTTGGCAGTGGTAGACGTAAGCATCTCGGAAAGATTACCAAAACTGAAATCCTTTGCATGCTTACCTGCAATAAGTCACTATGAACACAGTGGGGCAAGTTTTTGAGTAAACATGCAAAAGGATTATATTCCATGCATGTATTCCTGCTTGTACATGCATGCATGTTTTTTGTACAGCTTACATTTGGATGAGTCTGAACTGTACCAAATAGGAAACTTAGGTGTTATTTTTCCATTTTGACTATGTAGTAATACATACCTACATTGCATGTACATACTACTTACTGATACTATGTACTACTAATATGTGCTACTATTTATGCACATGTATATAGTAGTATGGTCTAGGTAGGCAGAACATAGCCCTGGAAAAATTGAGGGATGGTTAAAATGATCCTAACCTCAGTTAGGGCTACTTCATATTTCTGGTGATTAGGCAGACACTTATAATTGAAAATGTGCTTACAAGATTTTCTAATGCAGTAACTTCCTGGGCATATGGAACCATATGGCACAAATGTGAACATAATGGAGAAGTCCAAGCAGTGTAGAACGAGATTGAATCTCTAGTACTTCATATGTTATAAGGCAAGGCATTTTAAGTTCAGCAACAAAACTACTGGTACTGTTTATTGCACAGTGGTATGCTTAAATACCAAAGGGATTGTTCTTGGTGCAGTTCTCTCTTACTTAAATATATTTCATTTATCCACATGTAACTCTTATATTGTTACCATTTGACTGACTCTCCTGTGGCTCTGAAACAGCTGTTCAGGTAAGAATGGACCAGATTTCTGTGGAATGACTGTGTGTCCCACTGTCTGCACGGAAGGAAACATTGATGTTTGGTTAGCCTTAGTGAACATAGTTAAATATGCATTTAAAAATGAAGTTATGTGCAGTTTTAAAATTAAAGATCATTGCAGAAGTGGGACCCAACACAAGTGAAATTGACTTGAGCAGAAATTAACTAAGCCATTCATCCCTACCCAGTACCAGTGCTTCTTTCTGCATGGTATAGGCAGAAAGAACATTGGCTGTAGTAAGAGGGGTACCTTGAGTAGATTGTACAGATTCAGTGTGCAGTTTGGAAAGCAAACGTAGTAATGTTTTCTTCTGCATTACCATAACTTCCAGCAAACGTGTGCATTGGAATGGAGGTAATTGTTTCTTTTTAAAACAAGCGAGGGGGAGCTGCAGTTTAACAGATTTTATTGTTGCAATAAATAATATATAAATATTCATAACACACTAAAGGAGTGTTATATACATTTACTTACAAACCACTTCAGCATTGCAAAAATTAATAAATGGTGTCCATTTTTAAATAAAGCAATTCCATCTGGGTTTCATCTCCTTAACACAAAAATAATTTGTTATTTCCACCATCACTGCGTATCCCCATATTTTAACAATTCCTTTTATTGTTTGGTACTTTTGCTTGCTTCCAATTTTGCATATGCTGCCCTAACTGTAGTAACTATAGAAATGATTGGTTTTCTGACACCCAGAGAAATGCTCTCATGAATATAAAAAAGTAAAGTCAAAGGGTCTGAATGTATGCCTGCAATGATTTAAAGTGTTATGAGTGTGTTCCTTTAAATGTTGATAAGTTTCAGAAGAGCAAGGAGAGTAAAAAAGGGGGTGAGTAAGTGATAAGTGATGTCATTAATGGGTGACTGACATTATATGAGTGGGGCTTGGAACTGTGTGAATAGATCCAGCACTCCGTCAGCAGTTAACAATCAGAGTTGTGGTCATTCAGCACCCTGCAGAACCTGAGGAGGCAGCCCTCTCATCAGAATCACACATAGTGTTGTGGAAAGCATTTAATATTCTAAAGAAGAAAGTAGAATATTTGAAGGACATATTAGCAACTAGAGAGAGTTAAAACCTAATATTGTCAAGTATTATGAAGATGTATGAGAGAGAAGCTGACAGAAACCTCAGTGCAGAAGGGGAAGGGGGATTTATGAGTGAGGAGAGTTTGTTGAAAGGAAAGAGTGAGGTAGTTCAGTCAAAAATAATTATACATTGTTTTATTCACTAAGGAAATAAGTTACTGAACTTCTTGAAACTTCTTATTGTACAAATAGGGTTTTATTTTGTTTATTGCTAACTCAGAGTCATAGGCTGTTTGAATGCCAGTATCTCATCCTCAGGACCACATAAGTCCAACAAAGCTTGGGCACAATATTAATAAGATTGAAATTAAATTTCAAGTGGCAGTGCTACATGCCCAGAAAAAGAGAGGAAAATACCAAAAACTTAAGACACACCAAACAAAATATAGGAGTATACTTGTGACAATGCTGTATCCTAAACTCTCTGCTCCTTTAATTCTTATATTTGTCCATTTTTTATCATAAACTCCTTGGTGGACAGCCATGCGGTTTTGGTGCATCTGTTTTCACCTAAAAATGTTAGCATTTTTCTTTTCTATTCTCCTCTAGGGAAGCACCATTTTGTGTACTTTGGTTACATTTCTAAACAGAAGCATATCTGAATCTTAACCTCTTTAGCCAATGCATACAGGCAGTCCCTTGGTTACAACTGTTTGCTGTTCCTGAGACTTACTGTTAGTAAGTGGGATCAAGCATAGTCAGCCCTCCACACTCACAGTGGTCAGGGGCGCAGGGCCCCCATGAAAGTGGAAAAGCCATGAATATCTCTAGACCACCCCCCTCCCCAAACTCACCAGTGCCTCTTTGCAGCAAGGAAATGCTGGAGAGATGGAGAGATTTCCCTCTGCATGGGAAGGGCAGGAGGTCTCCCTCTCTCCCCTTTAGCTCACTCCCTCCCTCTCTCTGGTGATTATAATTTTCTGCAGTAATTAAAAAATAATAATAGGCTGTATGGCAGCACGTTCATAAGTATGGGTTGCTTATAATTCTGACATTCATAACTTGAGGACTGTCTGTATATTGCTTTAATTAGTTACTGTTGAATCAATAATTGTGCAGACATGATCAAGGAAGAGTATCAATGAAACATCTAAAGTACAATTCCAATCTCAATTTAAATTACTCTTAGTCCTTGGAATGGTTCTATTTATAAGAAAAATATAATAATTCTTCCCAGTAACTGAGCATTTTTAACTTTAACGTTTCTTGTGTGACGTCTTCTTAGACTGGAATGTCTAATGCAGCGAACCCCACTGGGGGCAGTGGTAGTGACGATTATTAGAGGGATATTTTTTAGCAGCATCAATCTGAATTCATTAGAAAGAAGAGAGGTGACAGGATTGCCACAAATGCGTGGAGGCAAACATTACAATGTTGTGATCACACGAATGCTACTTCTTGAGACAGCTGATGTTTCTTCTGGTATTTACTTAGTTTTAAGGGCATTTCAGAACTTGTGTTTCAGATATAATGGCATGGCTACTTTTGGGGTTCAAGGCAAAACATATTTACCAGTTTCAAAAGTCAACCTGACTCTTGTTTGTGTGTCAGAGTATCCACTCATAAATTCCTTGGGGCAAAGTTTACTGCTTTGTTTACTTTGCCTTGACAACCGATAGGAGTGGTTGGGTACTTCAGGGCAACTCAGGGTGCCTTACAAACATTAGGTAGGCTTGTATATTGTGCTGTATTTTGGCAGAAGCTGAGCTCCTGTGGCAGAGTTCAGCAAAAAAGCGTTTGCTTTGCTGAAATGCATGCTGAAAAATAGTTTTGCTGATGACAACATTGTTCTTTGCAAGTCCTTGCTCAACCCCTAAGGTGTAGTAATTTAAAGGGAGCATGGGAAAGCTAACAAATTATCTGCTTAGATCATGGGAAAGTAAAGGTAGAGTAAATCTATAGAAATTTGAAATATTATAGTTCAATTGTTTGATCCTTGTGGCCATGTTTGGACTAGAAAAGCATTGGCCCATGCATTTAAAGATGCATAACCCTTTCTAAGCAGATTCATTTGCATTTTAAGCATATGTTTAAAAGCAAGTGTGAGTTATAACCCAGTCTATGGCATTTTAAATTTTTATTGCAGGTAATTGATGGTGGTTATGGTACAAAGCAAATGGTGTTGATGTCCAAGCAATTTCTTCTGCTCCTCATAGAAAATCCCTTTCTAAGCCAAATGCATCACACCAGTTGCCCACCAAATTATGTGCTTCATGTATACTACAACCCATTGTTTCCAAACAAGTTTTGTAGATTATTTTAGCCAAATAAGTTACACACACTTGTTAGCCGCCATGCCAGTGAAGAGACATGTTGATACAGGTGTGGGATGGTCTCATTCAGATTGCATCTGAGAAGTCTCTCCACTTTGTCCTGTTTATAAAGGACAGGGCATTGTTTTCTGAGATTTCCCCATGCCGGACAGCTTATAGGATAGGCTGTGTCAGAATTCTGGTGCATTCTTGATCTCTTCCCAAAGTTAATGACAGTGTCCATATATTGATGTTGGATTAAGAAACCACAGGTTGTATCATATGGTGTCCTTTCACCAGCAGATCAAATTACACTACCCCCTGCAGCCTCCCCTGCGCTTGCCATATGTGCTCCAGAGGGTTGGGGATATCCTGAATGGGCTGCAGAGGGGAGGAGAAGCACACTCCTATTCCAAAAATAAAACTAAACTAACGTACTTTAATTAATTAAATTATTACAGGTATAACCTTCTTTTTCTCCTCTTTTAAGGGACCCAAGGTGTTTTACATGGTTGTTTTCCTTTCCACTTTATCTTTACAACCCAATGAAATGTTTTAGGATGAGAGTTACTGATATGTCCAGTGAGCTGCATGGCTGAGTGCAGACTAGAATGCAGATCTTCCAAGTCCCATTCCAGTAGTCAAACCACTACACCCACGCTGGCTTTCAGTGTTTTTGGACTAGTAGTCCCTATACCATTTCTACTCTGGTGATAACAATTAGCTGGGATAATTCTCTCCAAGAGTTGAGTTATTTTAAGGCATTTAAGTAGGTTCCTATGTAAAACTCAGTATGCTATGATATCCATAATTCTAAAGGATAGGCTTAAGGCAAAACACTTTTATATTCTCTGAAGAACCCACTATTTCCTTTAGTGGAAATAGTGGATTCAGGTTTATTGATCAGGGACCCCTCCATGAGAAATTCTCAGATTACTCCATTTTATTTGTGTTAACAATAAACAATCATGTGAAACTTCCTATCCTAGAGTGAGGAAAACTTTGCTGCACCCATGTAGCCCCACTGGCAGGAGTTCTGTAGAAAAACCATGCTGAAAAAGACCCCTCTGAAACAGTAAGATGGATTCGGGCTTCTGGGGAACATGCCCCTGCTTGTCAATTGCTCCAACCCCTCCCATAATCATTTTCCAAGGGTCTGGCAACAGGGCTATCCTTTTCTACAGTTGCGGTGTCCATAGCCTGCTCTGAAACATCTCAGGTTTACTAATGCCCTGTCTCTTGCAACTAGGCAGGACTATGATGGCAGGATTTTGGCCTGATTGCCATGTGAATTGCAGGCCCCTTCACTGCCAAAAGGTACCTCTCACCGTCTTTAGAATATTGGGGTGCTCTTGACCAGTGTAACCTGCTAAAGGAGCTTATGGCACATCCAGACAGCCATGAAGGTTTTAAGCTTTGGCTGGTTACTTAGATGTGGTCTTTGTCCACATTGCTGAGGGACATAACTACTAACTACTGAAGCACAGGCCTAACCAATTTTGAAACAAACAGTACAGAGAGGTACATCCGGACAGTGCTACCTCCCTTTTTTGACCCATGAACCAAGCTAGTATAAGGAAGAGCATACAATTGTCAGCTCCAGGCACACTTACGCTTGGCACTAGGTGACTGGAACACAGCTGAAATCAATATGTTCATGGGAGAACAATAAGGATGGGCTTACATATTGCTCATTCTGCTTCTGAACAAATCACACTGTTGTTGTTCTAGCTGCTATTTTAAAGCAGTAGCTGTAATGAGACAGCAAATACAGATATTGGCAAACAGCAAAAAGAAGATACTCCTTCCTAGTTCTGGTGATGGCTGACAGCACCTAAGCTTTTCTCTGTACTGCCATTCCAAACAAGCACACATCTCTAGGTCCTCTAAGATATGAGATTCACAATTGTGAAAACAGTATCAATGTAAAATCAGCTTTTACCAGTTCAAGAGTGCTACAAGGAAAGCTAAATTTCCTGAACCCAAAGTCATTTGGGGCCAAAGGGGGGAAATCCTTCTTCACCTCATTGCTGCCTGTGCTTAGAATCATGCCCAACTATGGCTTGGTGTATAAGTGTATTTTATTAAATTTATATACTGTTTGGTCCATAACAACTATTGGAGTGATGAACAAAGCCAATCCAAAATAATTCATTAATGGTTAGGCAACGCTAAGGCAACATGGTTAAACATTGAGGCAGCCACCAAGCAGAAAAAATGCATGTGAATATAATGCCAGAGGCAGAAGTGTAATGGAAAACCAGTGTGGACTGGGGACCTGGCAGATCTGCATTCTAGTCCTCTCAGCCATGAAACTCACTGGGTGACTCTGGGCCTACCCTACCTCACAGGGTTGTTATTGTGAAGATAAAATGGAACTGTATAAGCCGTCTTGAGTGCCTCACAAGAGGAAAAACTTTGGGATAAAAATGCAAAAATTATCATAAAGTTAAGCAGGCCACTATACTTGTAGCAACTCACACGAATAGTCATAAACACCAATAGCAATCCAGTTTCACTGCATTATGTAGACATTGAAAAAAAACTATGCAGTGCAATGTCCATAGTAATATGTAATATGTGAAGTCTCCCTTAACTGCACAGTTGTAAGAAGCTACTAAAACATGCAAAATGGTCTATTTGAAGACTCATTGAGGGTAATCAAGAAATAGTTCTCATTGGGGCAGCACCAGAAAGCCATCCTGTACTGTATGGATACTGGCTGGGCCCTGACAATAGTTAAAATGACTTGTTACGCATGCATTCTTTCCCAGCGTATGGGTGTTGACAGCTCCAAACCTGAAAGCATAGCACTTTTAATCTGAAGTGCTTGTGCTGGCATAAGTTTCAGCAACTGCAGCAAGTAATGCTGCAATTTGCTATACTTGATCTTAGCTAACAGGTGGAAAAGCTACATGATTTGCAGTGTTGCACTAGTGCAGCTGTCAGTAGGTCTCATCTTCAGCACTTATTGGCCAGTGCAATGAGTTATAGCTTTGGACTGTTAGTATTTCACAGAGAGAACACAGAAAGCGTTTCTTAAGCAAACAATGCAGTGCTGTTGGTTGTTGTTGTTTTTTTTTAACAGAAGTATAGAAAAATTGAGCTTGTATTTGAGACTGTGGGCAAGAATGCAGGATACTGAGCTCTCTTGGAAATTAGCCAAGTAGGCTTTGTTGCCAAAGCTAGACAAATAGAAACAAAAGAATGTTTACTTGACAGGAAAGACAAATGCTACTATTTCACCTGTAAAAGGCTGCAAGTTGAGCAAGGACAAGGCAAAGCTGGAAGTACCTGGGTGTCTTTTGTGAGAGCTGTGTGCTGTGTTAAAAAACAAAACAATGTTTCCTTCAGTTTAAGTGATCTTCCTAATATTTTCATTCATCTACATATGTTCACAAGACTAAAATTGCCAAAGTGATCAGTAGAGGATGAGCTTGTAATGTTTTTTCATTAAACAGGCACGCTATCTTATGTGAGTATTTTCTTGAATAATTACTTAGTAACAGAGAATATATTTAAATCAGGGTTCCCTAAACTGGTGCCCCCCTCTATGTTTCATACTACAAGCCCCATTTTTTCCTAACCAACATGGTGAAATGGCTGAGGATGATGGCAGCTGTAATCCACTCATTCCAGATGAGGAAAGGTGTTTTATGACAGTCAAATGGCCAGAATTGCATAACAAAGTTTCTACCATAGATAAGAGAAATAATCTTAAATGAAAATTATGGACAATTGAAAAGCTGCTCTCAGAAGCAACAAATATGTAAATTAGAGTTTGCACCTGATTTGTTTTCACTATAGTTGTATATATTTAAAACCTTGACAGTTTTATTGAACCTTGATAGTTCTGAAAGGTATCCACGTACAAAAACCATTTCATGTGTGTGTTTGTGTGCATGTATACAAGTACAGATTGTAGATTTTTCCATATTCTGAAATCTAACAGAATCGCAAAAATTCAGTCCTGCTTTTCAAGAACCTTTGTAGCTTGGCAAATAATGCACCATTTATAGAGTAAAACACAGACATCACCCATTTCACAGTTTTTACCTGGCTGTGCAGATACAAGTACTAAACGCAGTGTGACCCATCAAGGGTGAAGAAGACTTGTGTATGTGGAAATCAATGTGTGCTCCTTTCAAAATATTTGGAAGCAGCAGGCAGCATCAGACTGTTACTTCTATTTCTTTTGTTTTCTCCTAAATCTGCAGCTTGAACCCTAAGATAAGTGAACAGGTGGAATCCAATAGAAAAACAGTTTCTTGCGGGTTGGAGCATGATGGGAGCTGCTGGAAGATGGGGAGTATCCCATACTGGAAGATCCTTCTGCATGATTTTAGACAATTTCCACCAATCCTACCAGCTTTTGATGCCTTTATCCATTTGTCAGGAACTATCTTTCTCTTCTGAGAAACCTTGTGGGGAGCAGAAGTGGTTTCGGGGGGAAAGGAAGGAATGAGAATCAGCCTTTCACTTCTTTTCCTTTATAATGGTGTGTCTACCATTCCTTCTTGGTGCAATACACATTTGCATTTTACCTGACTACAAAAGGTAAAATGAATCTTTAAGATCAGATTCAGTGACCACTTAACTTTTTAGGGGCTCTGTTTCACATGGTATGGCTGCACTGCTATAAAGAAATCTTCCTTATAAACTAATCTGAAGCTCTCAAGTTTTTATTTCTCATATTTGGTAATAAAAACTTTGTGTTTCCTAAAGAATCATTTCTAATATCAGGCAGACATGATGGAAATGTGCAAAATTATACATGGTCTGGGGAAAATGGATAGTAATACTAGAACCTGGAGTTATTCCTTGAAACTGAATGATAGGTGATTCATGACTGACAAAAGTACTTCTTTACGTAGTTAATCTATCAGATTTGCTACCACAATATGCAGTGAAAGGTGCCAATTTGAACGGTTTTAAAAGTGAGGGAGATAATTTTGTAGGAGATAATGCTGTAAATGGCTGCTAGACATACTGGCTATATCAAAGGCAATATGTCTGTGTATGCCACTTGCCAGGAAACATAGGCAGGAAGGTGCTATTCTACCTGTCCTGCCTGTCGGCTTCCCAGGGGCATCTACTTCCACCTTGTGAACAGAATGCCGGCCCAGATAAATCAAGGTTCAGCATGCTGCTTTTATTTTTAATATCAACATTCCTTCCATGCTACTTTTCTGTATGTTAACTTGCTTATTGCAAGACTTAGTAATATGATGATGAGGAGGAGGAGGAGGAGAGCTGACTGAAAGGCACTCATCTAGAACATTAGCATTCTGCTTTCTAGTCTCCACTCAGCCATGAAACTCACTGGCCAACTTTGAGCCAGTCACAGATTCTCAGTCCAGCCTAACTCACATGGTTCTTGTGAGGATGAAATGGAAAGGAAAAGACCCTTATAAGTCAACTTGGGTAACCAGCAAGACGAGGAAAGGCAGAGTATAAATATAATGTAACAATAATGAAAAGAACACAATTGATAATGATCATGATAACAAGGTCAGCATCTAACCTTATGAGCAGAGAGCTGTTTAAATCAGAGTTCTCCAGCCTTTGGGGGGCATTGGACATATTTGGAATTTTGTGAGAGCGTCACAGGCCCTCTCACAAAATGACTGTCATGGGGGGCAAAATGCTCCCTAGAATGCAAACTGACGAGACTAGGTCACTTGCCCAAGAACCTAAGTATAAAGCTTAGTTCTTTCTCACCCAGGTGAAGATAGCCCTGGTGGGTGGCCTTTTGCTTTGTGGTATGTCAGCCATCCAGTAGAAAATGTGTAATTTTAAAACTTAAGAAATAAAACTCAGAAGGGTCAAAGAGCATGGCTGGTGTCATGTGTCCATTTGGGGCTTTAGCTGATTGTATTGCATTTATCAACACAGATTCTAGATCAAATTCAGTAGTAATTAAGTTTAAGCCTGTTCTTTGCTTTATTTTGGGTCTGTAGGTTATTGACTGACTCTGATGTTTTGTTTTTTTAAATCTACTATAAATTTTTATCTACTCTAGGCCCCAGTGGCAGACAAGGTGCTAGGTTGGCCACTCATGGATCAGTAAAATTGAGGATATGATAGTACTGGTTCATGTAAAGGCAAATTTAGAAATGGAACTGAAATTTCAGTAGAAATTGAATCCGTCTCTTTAGTGGGAAATGCTGGAACCAGTTAAGCCTGCTGTTCAGGTGCTAATAAGACACTTGTCTGTGTTCTAAACCAATCACAATTACACTCTAGATACATAATCTTCATTAATTTTTTACAAACTGTTTTAATAGTAGTTTTAACTGTACAAACTTCTAATTGACCAATTTGCAGGCAGTGCTGTGTACATAATACACTACTCCAGAGAACACTAGCAAAATTACCCCCAGTAATGCATCCAATTTATGAATGTGTATAAACATTAAACATTTAAAAATATTAAAATTTTGTATAAGAATTGTACAATTTAAAATATTTTTAATTTTTCTTTTAAATGTGTAATTTTGGGTATGAAACACCAGCTTCATTCACAAGTATGTTGCAGTGCGGGGACAAACCTTAAAAGGGATTGACAGTCAGTACCTGCATTCCACTTGGGCTGCATTAATACACATCATGGCTTGTTTCAGCTCATCTTGTACATTGATATCAAGTGTCAGCTGATCAATAAACATCACCTCCTTAATCTTTATGCTTTGAAGGCTTCGTCCAAATGCCAGCACAGAGATCTTACAGCCACTGTGCCAGCCTGTGTCTGCCTCGTGTGAAGGGATCACAGTCAGGCATGTGTTGTCTGATATACAACATTTAAAATCCATTAGTATATTTTATTATCTGTTTAAAGAATGTAAATTCTAATCCATGGATTTTTGAAGAAATAATACAGTAATCTAAAATTTGTAATCTGAATGCGTTCTTGGGAGTCATTTTGCTTTTGCATCATGACATCTTCCAAAGAATTCTAGAACTGGAGTCTAGGGAGAGTTTTAAGAACTTTAAGCTCTCTAGCCCTTCTCTTAAAATTGTAAGTGTCTTCCTGAAAATAGGAAGCGTCTCAGACTGGTCTGATTCAGATATGTCTTGTCAGCTGAGATGGTTAAAGAATCACAAAGGTTTTGTCTGTTTTTTCTGATGGATACTTTAAAACTTGCTGTGCTAGAGGACTTGTCAAGAGACATTTTTAATGTTTCTTTTGTTTTTTGAAGAACTTTGCCAGAGAGTAGCTTCTTATTTTGTTTCCGATGCAAAGAGGTTGCAGTATATTCTTGGTAGAAGAGTCACCAATCATGTGTCTTCAAATGAATCTAAGGCTTATAAAAATATTTTCTGAATCCTTAAAGAAGCAACATAGTGGGTCCTTTGCTTCCTTATGGTTTTAAAGTCTCTCCTACCCCTTGTCTCTTTCAGATCACAAACCTTCTGTCCTTGTCCAGCATGTGTGCATTGAACATCATTAAATATATGCTTTAAAAAATAATATAACTATGCCACGTGCAAGTTAGTGCTGAAAAAAATGCAGGCTTGAACCATCACACAATATTTTGGACAGAGGTTTGGTTTGCAATGTTGTTGTTGTTAGTCGTGATCCATTGCAACCCCATGGACAACATTCCTCCAGGCCTTCCTGTCCTCCACCATCCCTTGGAGTGTCCACCTAAGCTCACACCAACTGCTTCAGTGACTCCATCCAGCCACCTCATTCTCTGCCGTCCCCTTCTTCTTTTGCTGTCAATTGTTCCCAGCATTAGGCTCTTCTCCAGGGAGTCCTTCCTTCTCATTAGGTGGCCAAAGTATTTGAGTTTCATCTTCAATATCTGGCCTTCTAAAGAGCAGTCAGGGTTGATCTTCTCCAGGACTGACCAGTTTGATCGCCTTGCGGTCCAAGGGACTCGCAGGAGTCTCCTCCAGCACCACAATTCAAAGGCCTCTGTTCTTCGGTGCTCAGCCTTCCTTATGGTCCAACTTTCTCAGCCATACATTGCAACTGGGAAAACCATAGCCTTGACTATATGCACTTTTGTTGGCAGGGTGATGTCTCTGCTTTTTAGTATGCTGTCTAGATTTGCCATAGCTTTCCTTCCCAGGAGCAAGCATCTTTTAATTTGTTGGCTGCAGTCCCCATCTGCGGTGATCTTGGAGCCCAGGAAAATAAAATCTGTCACTACCTCCATTTCTTCCCCATCTATTTGTCAGGAAGTGAGAGGACCAGATGCCATGATATTAGTTTTCTTAATGTTGAGTTTCAAACCAACTTTTGCGCTCTCTTCCTTCATTCGCATTCAGAGGCTGTTTAGTTCCTCTTCACTTTACTGATGCAAATATATTCACTATAGTGTGCAGAGGTTGATTCTGGAATGTTGCCTTCATGGATTGCTGGTGTGGGTGTTCCTAGACTGAGCTCTGACTGTCTTCGGTCTGTTCCTTGTCTACCGCATTGCCTTGGGACCTTGTTGCTTGCTATCTGGATTATTGAGACAGGGTCATTTGTTTGACCGCTGTTCATGCTGACCATCTTGCAGCTCCTGGACTCTTGGCAACCAGCTGGTAGGCTCAGACTCTGGCAATGTGACAGTCCAACTCCCTTGTCCCAAGCTATGCTTAATCATTATGCAAACAAGCCCAGGTCATTTATTTATTAAATTTGTATGCCACCCAACTGATAGAAGGCATTGAGGGAACATAAGAAACAAAAATAATAAAATAACAACCAAAACAATAAATAAAACCATGAAAATATTAGAAAGTGCTAAAACAGTAGAAATATTTTAAATTTGCTGTTATGTATCAAAGCTACTGGTTAAAGATGAAGTGCCAGTTGGAAGAGGAAGTCCTTAATCTGTGAATATGTGGCATGCATGCAGTGAAGATTGCAAGCAGACCTCTCTGGAAGGATATTTCACAGATGGAAGGCCACTGTAGAGAAAACTCATGTACTTCCTCCCCCGCCCCGGGAGGGTGTTTCATAATGGGGGGGGGCACCCAGAGTGCCCTTCTCCTGATGATTGTAGCATATTGTTGTTTATAAAGGGGGAGTCTCGCAGAATGTGGCTCTCACATATTTTGAGGTGTGTGAGAAGGTACTGCTGTATCGTAAGGACCACTGTTGCCAGTGGGAACCAGGGCAGAGAAGGGTGAGGGAGTTTGTGTGTGGGGCAGGTGCTAGGACGGCATCTGGGAATAGATGTGGAGTGATAAGGTTTTTTTCCCCCATGGTCATTTTACTGATAGAGGAGGGGGGTCTTATTGTAATTTACCAGCTATTATGGTGCCTTCAAGCTTATACCTTAAGGACTCCACAAATATTTTTTCTTGATTATCAATGCCCTTAATTACCACGTTTTGAAGTGACATACATCACTTTATTTCGGTCTTTTGAAAACTTGTGTCCATTCCTATGTTAAACTAGTTGCTCATCAATCCAATGTTGGTGGGAAGTTGGATGGGGAATGGAGTACCAATTAAGTATATATGGATAAGTGGAAGACCAGCAGTAGGGTGCCAGTCACAATCAAACATGCAGACTGCTGGAATTCTTGGAAAACCAAGTGTGTCTTGCAGTCTGTGTGATTCATTTCTAATATTTCAAGCTGCTATTTGTATTTTGTTTAAAAAAGTGTGTATTTTGTTTAAAGATAGCTTTGCAGAAAGGAATTGCTATAACATTTCTAGCTTTTCCCTACAATGAATAAATTAGTTCAGTGGCCAACATGAAGTATCACCCATTCTATTGGCCAGAATTTTAAAATTTGTAGAGACTGCCAATGTTGGATTGCAAGAAAATCTGTACCTAATAGCCAAGAGTAGCTGACTTAACATCTGTGAGTCCAGCATATAACTGTGAGTAGAATTCATAATTTCTGCCAGGTAGTTAAAATTATCAGGGATAGGATCAGTAGCGAGCCAGTTGAAAGCAGACTTGAACCTGGGATGTTACCTAGCTCTAGAACATTTAAATCTTCTTGTATACAGTGGCGTAAATGCAGCTTATACTTTTCTTTTTACAAGGAAAACAGCAATGTTGCATCTACTGCATTTGCCGAGTTTCTTTTTCCAGCAGGACAAAGCGTTGTGAATTCTGTCTTTTACGTTATGTAATGATGAGGGGATTAGGATTATTATGACGTCAATTGCTTGATCCATGTCTAATAAACTGATCATTAAATACAGTCTTAACAATTAACTTTTGAGCTGGACATGAAGAGTAGCCTTGAAACCTTTTTAATTTAATTGCAACATCTGTCGCAAGAGTCAACCCCTGTTCTAGCAATGTGTGATTTTGCTAGTTTTTGTTTACATCAACAGGAGAATCTGTGGCAAGAAGTTTTCTTCCAGCATCCCTTTGATACATTCAATTTTTACACTTCTCCCCCTGCCAGGTTTTCTGTCCTTCCCCAACCCTGTTGACTTCCACATTCACATTCTAAATGGAGTGAT
The DNA here is from genome assembly GCF_004798865.1 of Varanus komodoensis. Classification (NCBI taxonomy): domain Eukaryota; kingdom Metazoa; phylum Chordata; class Lepidosauria; order Squamata; family Varanidae; genus Varanus; species Varanus komodoensis. Next base: position 43,948,543 of record NW_025335761.1, on the reverse strand, counting down.
TGTAACTTGACTATAACATTGAAGCTATTTGTGTCAGAGTGACCTAGCTATTGAACAACAGTGAGAAATTAAATAGGCTGTTAGGTTTGTACTTTGATTTTGGGCACTTGGATCTCTTTCTGAAAGGATTAAAACACCACAAAGCGATTCTTTGGTCATGAACTGATGGGGTCGATGGCTTTAGCAAATGGCCTAAGAAGCTACTGCTATCCTAAAGCTGATATAATATTGATAGGGGATTTATTTCTTTATGTTTCTGTGCATTCAAAATGCAGTTGTGAACCTCAGCCATGAAATTGTAGCATTTTTTATTTTCAGGGAACTAAAAGAAAGTCTTACAGGGAGGAATCTTAAAAAGAGCTGTTAGTCTGGTTGATTTTTGTGAGGGAATGTGGAGGAGGATTGGGTCATGGTAGATCATGTACTTTATATGCAGAAGTGTCGGGTTCAATCCCCAGGTGGTGCTGGGTAAACTCCAACCTGAAAACCCTGGGAGCTGCTGCCAGTCAGTGTGAACAGCACTGATCTTGATGAACCTATGATATGACTCTGTATAAGAGAGCCAGTGTGGTGTAGTGGTTAAGAGCATGGGACTGGGACTCAGACAATCTGGGTTCTAGTCCCCGCTCGGCCATGGAGCCAACTGGGTGACTTTGGGCCAGTCACAGACTCTCAGCCCAACCTACCTCACAGGGTGGTTGTTGTGGGAATAAGATGGAGGAGGAGAATGATGTAAGCTGCCTTGAGCCCTTTGTAGGAAAAAGGCAGGATATAAATTGAAAAATAAATTAATTAATAAAACTTTCTATGGTTTTATTATTTAACCTTCCTCCAGGAAGCACACAGGGAAGCTAACAATAAACATAGCATTGCATTGTAACAATGCAATTAAAAATAAATAAGGGCTGGTATCAAAGGTAGGTGCTGTCAGGCACCTGCTGAGAGTTCACACATAAGCAGGGGACCACTAAAAAAGCCCCCTAGAATTGTTCTTCTTTTTCCTCTGGTTCTTTTGCCTTTCGTTCTGGCCAAGTCAGTAGTGGTAAGAAGGAAAAGGAACAGCAGCCACTGCCTGCATTCTCACTGGATCTCTTCCCTGTCAAAAAAGCAAGTTCTAGCAATGATTAAAAAGTGGATGAGGAGTGATAACCATTGGTGACAATGGTGGCAAGAAGGTAAACTAAGTGAAGGGGGAGTTCATTGAGGGTCTCTTCCCCAAGGGCCTTCAAAAGTCTGAGGTCAGCATTGCCTATGTAGACGTTAAGCTCTCACTGATGAGAACCTGAAGGCTGGTGGTGCAGGGGTAAACTTCCAAGCCCCATTCCTAGTATCTCCAAGCATGTGGGCCATGACCTCCCTTTTCCCCACCATGCTGCATGGAAAAACAAAGTTTGAAAGGAGTCTGGCAGGTAAAGGGAGAAGATATTATATTATGTGGAGAAAGCAGGGAGACATTGTTCTTCATCTTATAATACCAGAAGCCAGGGTCATCCCATTAGGTTGATTAATGGGAGTTTCAGGACAGATGAAAGGGAATATTTCTTCAAAGGGCACATAGTTAAACTATGATATTCACATCCACAGGATGTAGTGACAGCCACCAGTTTGGAGGGCTTTTAAAAGGGTTGGACAAATTCATGGAGGAGAAGGCTATCAAAGACTACTAGTCCTGATGGCTGTATGCTACCTCCACTATCAAAGGCAGCGTGCCTACATACACCAGCTGCTATGGAACATGGGCCCCATTCATTGGCTAAGCTGTATAATGGCTCTATCCACACTGGTGCAAAAGCTACCCCAGTAAATACTATGATGGTGAAGAACCAAGTAGTTCAGTTTTTTCCTCTGCTATAGAGTTGGTAGCAGCTTCTTACACTTTTTAGAGCAGTAACAATCTGTGTCTTTTTGGCCCAGAAGTGCTTATTTTTCAATTGCTGGTGAAGGAAACGGAATCTGAATTCAAGGCTTTGCACTTTCACTTAGCATGATTGTTTGCCTGTTCTTCACACTGTACCTTCTTGAAAAGTATAGCATTCATTTTGTGTGTGTACTGTATTGCTGTATATGCTGTATTGACACTGGACGTTTCTACTTAAGCAGCCAGATGCATCTAATCTAATACTATAGGTAGTGTTTCCTGTATTTCCAGGGCTAGCAATTTTTCTGGTATGCACCAAGGTTATTTTTCAACATGGAGCTTTTTCTTTGTAAAACTCCACATTGATGAATCAATACCTGATAAATCCAAAGTCAAACATAATGTTCTTGGAGGTCAAAATATGGATATAATAGGTCTTTATTCTTTTCTGCTACTGGCGATTCACTGATGCTAGCTGTGTACAAATAGAGGCCTTCCAAAATTATTATTCAGTTCTGTGTAAACTGCACATGTGTTTCAAGCAAATTTCTGCCAGAATTATTAAGAGAGGGAGAGGGAGAGGGAGAGAGAGAGAGAAGCTAGCAAAGAATGAGACCATCAGTAGGAACTTAATTATTGGAATGTTCCTACAAAATGATATTTAATGACTCATTTATGTGATTATTGCAGCTGTTTTATTCTGAGTAGAGATATACAGATAAATGTATATGTGGTTTGAATGAGTAAAAACAAAACATTTCTTCTCATTCTTAAAATTATACATTGGTTCAATGAAATCTACATACATTCAGAAGTTTCAGGCTACCTGTTAGTGTGTGTGCGCGCGCATGCCTGCATGTGCACATGACATCAGTACATAGACATAGCAGATAAGAATTTTGTTTAGTCCAGCAAAAAGTTGTGTGGTGGTTATATGCAATAAACCAAGGCAGAATTGATATGGCACTTTTTGGATGCATTTGCACAAAATACTAAATCATGGTTTAGTTCAGGGGTCATCTGCCCATCTGGGGTTTCTCAAATGGCTCCACCATCTTTCCACAACCACTGCTCATTGATGGTTTCCCATTGTTTGTGCAGTTTTCTTCCCTATTCATAAAGTTTAAGATGCCCCTTCCTAAATCTTAGTTACTGCCAGTATGTTGTCATTTTTAGTATTTAGTGCTTACCCACTTAGGCTTCAGCTCTGCCCACCACTGGAATGTGGTTCATGAAATGTTGGCTTCTCCCAAATTGAACTGAACAGTCACGCTGAAATTGTTTTTCCACCCCCTGTTTTAGTGCTATGTGTATGAGTAGATAGGAGCCCAAAGCAAAGTTCCAGGCTCAGATGCTCTTCTCATGCAGCCTGAAGGAAGAATAACCCAGCATTTAATTTCTTTTTACTTTTACTTTTTCCTGCTGGGTGTACAATAGGAGGTGAGTGGGGAACACATGAGCTTGAGGCTTTGCTCTCCTTCCTTTTGCACTCATGTACTTAGTGCTAAAGTATGGTTTAGCTATATGTGAGAACCCTCTCATTCACTGACAGTCTTATTATAGCTTCTGTATAGCCTGAAATGGCTGATCCTGCCTAATCTTGGCCGGTAATCACAGTCAGGCCCGGTTAGAATTTGGATGGGGGACCTGAGTCCTGCATTGAGTAGGAGGTTGGACCCAATGGGCTTTCCAGCTGCATGATTCTATTATTCCTGTGAACTACCAGGAGAGTTTTGGGTATTGGCAGTATAGAAATGTTGTTGTTGTTATGCAAAATATGAAAAGGAGATGTGGAGATATTTGGATGTTGCTGAAATGGACTCTTACTTATGGAGTGAGCATATATCTGGACCAAATGAGGATGAATTCGGAAAAGGACAGTTCTGAAGCCACTCCAGGGTCATTTAAGAGGAGGGCCTATAGTGATTATTTGAACATTCTTATGTGCAGCAGACAAATGACATGATTGCTCATTCACACAGACTTGTATCACCGTGCAGACATATGCACATATAAGTACCAGTGCAGCTCTCAGAAGGACCTGGAACTGGTAGTGCCGTGTGCACACAGCAGATTTATGTGCTGTGGCGTGCTCTCAGACTGGCCAATAGCTACTTCTAAATTGGAATTAGCTAAGAAGACAACCACCATGCTGAAACTAAGCAAATTCGGGTCTGGTTAATGCTCAGGGGAGTGATCACCTGAGAACCACACGAAGCTCGCTTGAATTCTGTAATGTGGAATGTGTGGGATGAAATGCGATAAGTAAAAATAGTCAATAAAAATATGAACTTTAAAACAAGTATTTGTCCTCCAGTATCTGTATCTGTATCCATAGCACCCATCCATCCCTGTATCTGTATCTGTGTATCTGTATCTGTATTTGTCAAAGGAGATTAAATGGCTTAGTTAATTCACTGGCCCCCTATCATATAGGCCAATGTACTTGTTCTAATGGGCGTATCTAAAGATAGGAGAAGACAGTGGGGTCTTCACATGGCACAGTAGCCCACCATGGGTTATGTAACTCATGAGGAGGCCGTGGCATGTGGAAGTCTGTATTATCAAGAAACACCAAAAGAGTCGGTTTAATAGCTTACTCTTTGAAATTATAATGGGGAGACCAGATTGAGGCTAAGGCATTATTGGGGAACCCAGAGCCATCAGAGTTTGGTGAAAATGAGATTTAAATGGGGAGACTTACCAATGGGGTTTCTCATTAAGAATTTCCAATTAAATTTCAGCTAAGATTTTTTAAGTAACTGAACTCAGTCAGTATGGCAAATAATCAGGAATTCTGAGAGTTGTATTCCAAGACATGTGAAGGGCACCAGGTAGTGGGAGGCTGATCTAATCCAACACTGTGCCTCTCCAAATAACAGCAGCTTTCAAAGTCTTGTGCTTAGCTGTTGCAACCCCTACAACCTGATTGCCTTTTGATAACAGAATCAGCTTCTTACATTGAAACAGGAGTTTGCATGTGAAGTCTCATGCCACAAGAAGTCTGTAAGTATGTGAGCATGTGAGCATGGATTTATCTGTAAATATGCATGCTAGGCCTTTTAAAGTCCTGTCTGAGTGCAGAGTTTCGTTTGATTAAAGCAGAAAATGTCTGGTATACAAAGAAGCAAGTTTTGTAGACTGAGCAATATCTGTCTCTGAGTGTTTTGTGCAAACATAATATAAAAAGGTTCAGTCAGTGCCCAAACATCTTTTGTGCTGGATTCTTCTTAATGTAATTTCCTTTGGTAAAAGAATAGAGAGCATGTTCTTGGGATCATTTTGCTTGGCAGCACACATAGAAGAGCAGAGTATTTTTATTACTTCTCAGTTCCTTCACACAAAGAAATATTGTACTGCTTTTTATAAAAAAAAGTGCTTAGTTACAAATGCCTCCTGTCACAAGTCATCAGCATTCTGCCATTTTGACACAGCTGTAGTCAATACTGCAGCTTTATAAAATTATTGTGCCAGATGCAATGAGCAAAGGCTGTTTCTGTAAGAGAAACCATTGAGGTTGTGTGCTTTTCCTCTCCTTTGTTTTTGTTTTTCTTATTTTACTATTTTCTAAGTAGTGTTGCTGGATTTTAAAAGTCTTGGTGCTATTGACATTAAGGCCATAAACTCATCATATATTGAAATAGATCATTCCCCTTGATTTTTAGCAAAGCAATCACGTTTGGATTTTGCCACAGGAAATGCTGTATTAACCCATCCAAGATGTACAATATACTAAAGGAAACTCCCTTTATCACAAAGCTTTAGTTGCCACGTTAGTCTTAAATTGCATCACCATTTCTGTTATAAAACCACAGTCAGTTACATAATGCCTGAGATTTTGTTTGCTTGTCCTAGCTTTTAATGCAATTACTCTATGACATGTATTAGTTCTTAGTAGTTTCTACTACAGGCACACTTCTTTTCATGTAGTTGTGTCTGAAGCCGTACTGTTTTTCATGTTATTTTTTCATAATTCAGAACTATATCAATGTTTCTCTTATTTCATGAGGAAAGATCTCACTGTATGGCTATTTAAAAAATCTACTTGTGAATTTTATGTAAACAACTGGCATAGAACTACTTTTTCAAACTGCCTTTTTCAAAAAAACAATATAATAATAATCAAAACAGTGAGGTATAGCCCACATCTGTTAGTAAACTGCAGCCTATTTGGGCATTCTGGGTCTGAGTGGACTAAACATGTGAGGAGGAGGATTATGCTAGGTTCCGCAACCTTTTCTCACATGCAGGGGGTGACTTGCTTTCCCTTGTACCCCCCCTCAAAAAACTTGCTTCCGTGTACTTTCCGTGTAGAACACTGGAAAGTCTGCATTAACAATCCTGCAGAAAGCCTGCAAATATATGTGAGGCACTCTTTTTCAGAAAGTCACCATCACAAGCTGGGGATGATAGGAATATGCAGGATGGGGACAAGGGTGCTTTTCCTCCACTCACATGTAAAATATGCCCTCAGTGTGGCCAAAGTTACAAATAAGCCGTTGGTGTGGTAGGACAGAGCATCATATGCACCCATAATTTTCTCCTCTATTTATTGCTGTTTGGACAGATCTCAGCTTGTGCCTCATGTCTTGATGGCCTTCATTGATATGGTTCATTGCCACATTGGCCCAATATTTGCAAAGGGAGTCATACTCTTGTCTGCCATTGGTTTACCTACTCTCTCATAGAAAACGTAGGCACTGCTTGGCTGAAGCAGCTTGTGCACTAAGGGGTCACTAGAACAAGCAGAATGAACTGTAAGGTTAGTGAAGTTCCTGTAGGATAGTAATCCTAACATCTGTGGCACTATATCAGGGGCTTTTGGATAAGCTATGCAGATTAACCACAGAGTAATCATGTAGGTTGGTTAAGTGGTCTTGGAGGCTTAGCTAGAAAGAAAAGAACAGAAAATGTTATGCGTATAGCCTGTGGTGAGCGGGTCTTTTCCCTTTTTCTCTCTCCAGCAGACTCAGGCAAAACTTTGGAAGCACAGTTCTTTTATTAAAACTAGTTACAGAACAGTATAAATTAAGAGTCCTGGTCCATTTGAGATGTGGGAGAAGCATCTGCCCATGTAAAGTATAGAATCAAACTGAAACTTCCCCTTCTTGCTTCCCTTTCAGAAAAGCTCACTCCACCTTGTTGCCTGTGGGCTAGACAGCAGGTAGAGACTTGATAATCGGTCTGCTGACTTCACCTGTCTTCTCCTGACCAGGTCAGGGAACTCTCCCTGCATCCTTTCCTCCTCCAGCTCTGAAATGCCTTCCATTCCAGGGCAGGCTTGTTCTAATGTTCTGCATTAGGGATTTCACCAGATAACCTTAAAACTGTCAAGTCCCTGGTCCTCCTTGCTCCTCTGCTGGAATCGGATCGAATTATCTGAGCAGACTACAATGTATGAGAGACAGGAACTCCTTGGTAAACTCTTTACATGGAAAAGCTCCCAAGTTCAGTCTTTGGCATCAATCCATGCCAAAAGTTGCTAGGTTCAGTCTTTGGCAGTCATCACGGGTTGGGAACAGCTCCCATCTGAAACCCCAGAGAATTACTTCTAGTCAGCTTTGAGCCTTCCCATGTTCCTCAGAATTATCCCATTCCATAAGCAAGCTGTGCGTAGGAGGAGGGATTTATTTTATTTATTTAAAACATTTATATACCGTCTTTTACAACAGTGTCTCAGGACGGCTTACAACAATAGAGATGTATTAATTGTATCAAAGTATTAACTTTAGTATGAATGTTCTCAAGGAAGGTAACAAGAGAAGAATACTGATACAAGCATTCAGTAATAGCCATGAAAAGATAAAATACAGCAGATAGAAATGCAGGCAGGCAATCAACCTAAAGATGTGCCACTCATTTTGTAAGTCCACAGTGCGGCAGGGCCAAGGGTTGAGCCCCATCCTGAAAATTGTGCCCCTCTGCTTGCTTGCTTTGTCTCTGTTTCTTCATTTTGCAAAGTCCCCTACCCCACATTTATACTCATGGATGCTGCTGTGTGATTTTGCATGATCAGATATTCAGACTGTGTGAGGACCCTTCACAGGTTAACAGAAGCTCCCTACTGCAGATGTTCAATTTAACATGCCACTTTGGGAACAGAGCTCACTGGGTGTTTACAACTTTGGGAGTTGTATCCAACACATCTGAAGGACACCAGATTGGAAAAGGTTGGTCTACTGGGAAAGGTTAAAAAATATTTTAAAAAGGGCAGAGCTCTATGCAGATTTAGATAGGGAAAAAATCTGCCTGGGGCATGTTGGGAGTTCTAGGACTTTTTTCTGCTTAAACATGCATAGAGTCATGGCTTAAAATATCTAAAAAGCCCAGCAACAAAAATGTGCATCACAATAGGGCATCACAGGGATGGGAAATGACAGCCCCAAGGGTGCTTTTCCCAGTTACTATCTGCCTACCTCATAAGCCAGGAGCATCTGTAGGAGAGTTGTTAAAGATGACCTCAGTTGGATTTGTACAGAAGTTCAAATTTGACCAGTCAGTTTAGTCTTTGGCATGGCGCTCTGCATGTGAGGGCTTGCTGCAATGTGAAGGAAAGAAGTCAAAACTTTAATGGACCCATAATGTCCTTCCGGTCTGCCTGACACTGCTTTCTGCTTTACGGTCCCAAATCCCTTCCTCTATGTAGTACCAGTCAAAGGGACTTTTGGTAAATAATAGTCCCCCAAACACACACACGGGATAAGGTATAAAATCAGTTCACTAGCAAGTTCTCTCCCACCCATTCTCTAACTCCTAGATCCAAGATATTGTGCAGTGTCTTTTGTTACCACACAAAACAATATATGTGCTCTGACAGCAGGATGACACTTACAGACAGAATTATCTAATGGGCCATGAAGTGAACTGTGGTGGTCAGATAGGAAAGGGGTGGGGGATCCAATTTTGCTTCTATTTATATGAACAAAGACATTTTAAACATTTCTTTCTCTTTTTCATGTGTGTGAGAGATCATTCAGATATAGTCACTTGTATGTTTAGTTGAAACACATCTCCGGGTAGAAAGATTTAGAAAACCAGATACCATTCAAAGACTGTTCTGATCTGAGCTAGGGAGAGGAATTCTGATTTATCTCTAGGCAATTTCATAATAGATGAAAACACCCCCCCCCCTTTGCTGTTAAAGTGACTGTTTACAACTAGGAAAGCTAAGTGAATGCTTGACGAGCAAAGCCTTCTGGGGCAACTACTGTTTAGAAAAGAAGGCAAATTATATTTATGTTTTTCCAAAGCCCACTCTTCAAACTAATTAAAGCACATTTTGAGATCCATGGATAAAATGTTGTTCATAAATACAGCAACAGCAGATTGCATATAAACAGTTGTATTTTACTCTCAACTGATAATATGTGTGGTTATTTTCTTTATTCTCCTTTAAATTAAGGTGGCCTTTTAAAGTGTAGTGTGGCATTTCCTGTTCGCTTTGGTTTTACATGATATAGTGCTTGTGGTATGTGAAATGTTACTGGTTGCCATGGGAACAGATAGCTGGGCTACACTGAGGAAGGAAATGCTACCGTCAAGATGTCTTGAACTGGGAAACGGCTTAAACTGTAGCAAGGTTGTAGAATGCCCTTTGGAGAATCTGATCTGTACATTTAGTGAGTCTGGTTTAATGTGTAAATCTGGCAAGTGGTACAGTAAATGTTCTATTTTTAGATTTTAAAGGACTGCAAGGCTTGCAGGTTACACAAGTTGCTTTCCCTAGTTGCTTTTACTAGGAAAAATTTGAATTGTTAATTCCCATTATATATTATTTCCCTTAGTTCACGTATAAAGCTATGTTGCAATATCTATGTAAGTAAGTGGTGGATAGCACACCACTGCATGTAATACTTATCTTGTTTCTTGTTCCCAATAGTTAATTTCCAGCAGATCATTTGCTGTATTCTATTTAAACAGCCTACATAAAGGAGCAGGTAGATGTCTCTCATCTGATTCAAACTTATTTTTTACTTTTTTGCTGCCTGAATGAAATGACTTGTGCTTTATGCTGTTCTGAACAGATCCAAATTAAGCCCTAAATATGCACATGCACTGCAGAAGGAAATCTGTCAATTTGGGGACAGTTGTTATCAAGAGAGATCTCATGGAAATAAAATAGCCGGACTCCATGATGTTCCTTGTAAGTGATCACCAGTATATGGAAACGGAAAACCACAATTCCCCACTATGTGCACTATCTTTGGGCTTGCACTTTCTACCTCCTCTTTACGACATCAAAGGAGGACATTTAAATCTTTGCCTCCTTGTTTAAGGTCTGTTAGATCTCTAGTTTAATTTCTCTCTCATATTGAAACCACTGGTATAGAAAGAATTTCACTATGTCAGGTCCAAGCTGGTATAGTAGATAGGCCAAATATTGGCCTTTTGAGGGGAAAGGGGGCTTCAAATCTATTGCATCCAAGGTGGTTTCCAAGGTGCCGTTTCATGACCTGCTGTTGGTGGAATCACTGGTAAATACAGATCAATATTCTTTCATACAAAATTCCTCATGGGCAAAGCAGGCACCTCCATGGTGGATGTGCCCTCCATCCAGGCTTATCTATCCACCACCAGTAGGGCTGAGCAAGGGAAATACTGTGCACATATGCGTATCTGTGCATGTGTGTCTGTGCGTGCGTGTACACACAAAGGAAATATTTGAAAGAAGTATATATAGCATCTTGGGAGGTCTTTGTGTGGAGTGTTCTTGGTTTCTCATTAGAATCATGGGGTCCAGCTATCATGATAGCATCTGGGGAGAGTAAGCCATACATGTTTATCACAGTCCTTTCAATCTTTATTTTGAAGCAAGTTCC